>NW_014577162.1:194715-255482 GCF_000485595.1 Priapulus caudatus
CACTAGCTACACCAGTCTAGAGAGGTGTGATCACCTTTAGCAGTATTTGCATAAAACTCAGTGTGCTTGCTCGCATTTTGTTGGTGCTCATATCTATTTACGTCTAACACACACACACAAAGGCACTGCGCACGCACGCGCGCGAGCACACACAGGCACACACACATGCGCATGTGCACACGCACGCACGCACGAACGCACGCACGCACGCTCGCACACACACACACACACAGGCACTGCTCACGACACCGCACGCACGCACGCACGCACGCACTGCACCACGCACGCACGCACGCACGCACGCACGCACACACAACACACATACACAGGCACCACACACACAGGCACCACGCATGCACATGCACACGTGCTCACGCACGCACACGCACGAACGCACGCACGCACGCACGCACGCACGCACGCACGCACACACACACACACACACACACAATTTCCTCTATAATTAGGAAGAGCAGCAGAATTTTTATACCTCAACATATATAAATGGTAGTGCGGGTGAATTTATTGGCATATGATGCATTGTAAAAAAAGAGGCAGTCATTAATGTTATGACTACACAGATTGTTTATTATAAATCGGCTTAATAAACTGTGACTTATTGTCACATTTGTGACATTAGTATTATTGCCTACATTTATGATATTATACCATAAGAATTAGCGGATCAAACTCCTTATTTAACTAGAAAATATTATGAACTATTTATTTCTACGTATATAAAACTAATGCACATAAAAGGCATGGTGCAGAATTCAAGCACATGCATCATGATCCAAACACCTTTCATTACTGCTCTAGGCAAACACATAATCAGCTTAATAAACTAACTATCATGGTTATACATTTTGATCATGATTATGTTATGCCAGTCGTGCAGCATCATTGCACTACATCTAGGTATATACAATTCTTGCACTGACATACTCAGTAAGTTGTTAGTGATGTGAGCACAGACAATCGGTTCAAAGGTATATGACATGAGTAGCTTTACATTCTGATGTACTTACTCTGGTCCACTTAATGGGATAAAAACTTTAATGTAGCCAGACAAGATATTACAAGGCAGCTATAGCAATATAGCTGTGGATATGAAAGTAGACTCATATCATATTAACCACTCATCAATAACAGGTCACAGTGGGACAGAAGGGTCAGTTATATAGTAGTCCTAAAACAGAAACAGTTAGTTCTAGGAGTAAATCGTATCTGGATTTAATCAATGCAACACTCCTAGTTGAAGAGTGTATAAATGTAAAATAAAAGTCGCGGGAAATAAAGGATAAGAACGCTTACCTATAGCCCAGTTAGCTAACCAACGCCTGCAAACAGTGGCCCACCTCTATGATTTTGATGTTAAGAATCGACGTATTGTGTTCTCTCGCGCCCACGCAGGCCATTTTTATTGTAGTTTCTGCCATGAACACCAAGTAACTGGATTAAATGCTAACATCATTCTGACGGCTATAGTCAAGGCTTGGGAGCTTGTGCAAAATTTTCCCAAGTGGTATTTACTGATTCTAAAATAATATGCACCCTCCTGATTTATTATTCTATGACTCTAGTTGATATAAATAGTAATATGATATAAATGTTCTGGGAAGAGGGGGATGCATCTATATCTCCTGTTCAAAACCCAACATTACTGTCCATAACACATTAACACTCACTAACATTTCTATTAAAACTTTAAAACTTAAGGCGCGTCACACCATAGCGTATGCTGCGAAACCTATAGTTGCCGTGGTAATAAAATATTTTTATACGCACCAAACGCAACCCAAATCAACAATTAACCTATTCAACTTGGTTGCGTGTGAGTTGGCGTGCTGGCGTTGGGTGTGGTTGCGTGTGGGTCTGCGTTGTGGGTTGCTGCTGTGGGTTGCGTTGCGGTTGCGAACTGAAACTTTGATGATCCCCAATATCCTGCCGATCACCTAGCCCCGTTCGAGTTGCCGTGCGAGTTGCGTCGTGAGTGCGTGCAGAACTTACGAGTTGCCGTTTTGAGTTGCGTTCAAAAACTTACAAGTTGCGTTGGACCTGCAGTGTAGTTGCGAATATCGCGTCAGTGGTAAAAACCTGTATACTCTGTTAAAGGCCTCTACCCGAGCCAGGTCCACGGTCCAAGTCTTCCAGCCGTCTCCAACTTCCTCCTCGTAGAGAACCATTGACCCGATGACTCATCCAATTCATCACACTCATTCAATAATGCAGCAGTCATGTTCTTCTGATGACATGCGCTCTGGTTCTCTACCCAAATCCAAGAAGAAGAATGCTGGCCAACCCTAGCAAGGCCAGGAAAATCAAAGAATGTGCTACGCATCAGCGCAGGCCAGAGAGATTCTGATGGGTTGAGTGGCTGAGGGAGAACCAATGATTGATGGAATCCAAACGCAACGCCTACAAACACTGCCAGAGACTGAAGAGGTGGGAAGATCAGGCCCAGGTGCTGCCGACCCCTCATACGATGAGATCAAAGGTGGCGCCCACTTGCAACCGATGGTTCCGGTCCTTGGCGTGACATCCATGTGAAAGCTTGCGAGGCACCAATCCAAGGGCCAGTTAAGCGAGCCATAGAGGGGTATGAAAAACCCCTGTGTAGTTGGACGGACGCACGGACGCACGGACGGACGCACGGACGATCATGCGATTCTACAAGATGCATCTGACCATGTCAGATGAGCTAAAAAAGAATGGGAAAGATCAATAAAAAATTTTGAGTTGGCCCCTTTTGGCGGGTCGGTCGGTTGAGGGCAAACAAACAATATTTTTATTATGGCCTAATGCGTGAATGATTATTCTGTTATTAATTATAGTCTGCTGATATAAGTGTTAATTAAAGCATATTGACCTGCTCCCACACATCACCACCATAATGCTCACCCATTGACTGCAATGGTATGACAATGTCGCTAATTACATGGTGCACTCTGTACCCATATATGATGATATTTCCTCCAATTCTTACTTCATTGCAGAACTTGTATTACAGAGAATATAAAGAACATAATCATTCTCCTGTTGGTGGATATTATAAGAGTAATTCAAACTAAGTGGCAAGGACATTATCATGAACATATATATACAGCAAGAGTATAAACATATGCTCATGATATTAATATTATTATAAATAGCATTTAAAAGTGTCAAGTTGCTAATTGCTTTGCATCATGCATTAAAGTGATTACGTCACCGTAAATATACTGCACTTCTTTGAAGTGGCAGTACGGTCGCGGGTGTCATCGCGCCGTTCAAATTTCGTAGCGTTGATGTGTAATTAATTATAACAATTAAATTAGGTATCTGGTAACAAATACGTGTAGGTATAGACGATTTGTTATACAGTAAGTACAGTTGTATGCAGTAAAATTCTAGAGTCTACTATCCCTTTAAATTACTGCATTATACTTCCTGTTTTATTATATTGTTTGATGTGAACATACACTCATGACTCATACATGTATAGCCCATAGCAAGCAATTAATGTTGGGAACATTAATATCAAATCGTCCAGGTTTTTTGGTTTTTTAACTAGTTGAGAAATATTCTTATCAGGTAAGAATTTGACAATACGTTTAGTCCCATTAGTTCTTACTTTTAATGTAAAAAAATGGCAACAAAAATTTTACAAATTTTACCATAGAAATTTCGTGATGTAGTCAATTTCAGCACAACTGTGAGATTACGTTACAGGTTCATATGGCTGTTTTTAAGCCGTAATTATAATTACATTTCTTAATGTTAACCATCCTATATCTCATGGATATGTGCCACCAGCATCGCAAACAGTATTGTATACCCGACCTGGCTACACCCAGCACAGTACAACCACACACAGCGGCAGTGTAGTAATTAGGTGATTGGTGTTGCCAGGTATATGGAGGTCTCTGGTGTCAGTAGTTGTAACCTAGCTCACTCTCCATGTGTACTACAGTGACATGTGATGCTGCTGGGTCATGCTAGTGAGTGTTGTGTTCATTAATCCACTGAATGAGCTCATTCTAATCGTCTACTGCGGTGACTCGTGGTGGAGTGCTGGATTCTAGTAAACCCTGTTAGTCCCAAATGTGTTCACATACACGCCGAAACAGTGGAATGCACAGGGATGGTATCAGGACCTTCTCAAAGGAATGTTCGTTGGGCATCGTTATGAAAGTTGCCACGAGATGGCGCGTACGTTTAACTTAAGTGTCTTCAGATTAAAGATGGAAGCTCTGATCGTACGTAGTAGCAATAGTGCAACAACTATTTGCAAGACAGAAAGGTAAGCACTCATCCATTTACCTACGCAAGCCTACAGACTGCAATAGAGAGCTGCACCTGTAACCAATTAATGCAGCAAAAACTGCTCCAACACATGCACTGGCAGCAGCCACTGCAGTGGCATACGTTACATGTAAACAACTGACAGTACAGAATGCCATAGAAATTATACGATTTAAGGAACATACACCTTCTTTAACCAAATTTAGCTTTTTGAAATTTCACTGTGACATTGTAGCCTCATACATCAGGCATGTATAGATTCTACTAGCAAACCCGGCAGTCAAATTCTTTCTAACAGACAGTTAACAAATCCAAGTTTAACCCTCTCTTGAGGGTCAAAAGGTTATCTACACTTACTCTTCGCATGTCAGCAGAAAGTAGATTTCATGGTCCTTTCATAATGCATAAAAATGCTAGGTCACCGCTGAAACAAAAAAGTTTTTCAATCGCTCTCCGTCAGACCCATGTCCTCAGAAAATGTCTAAAATCTGCCCTAGGCCCAATGACCTTTGACTGTGACCTCCAATTTCGGCACAGTGATGGCTTTTCCTACCATGATGCTATACACCGACTATCAGCGAGCCTAGGTCGAGCCGTTTAGATTTGTGCCGCAATTCTGCATTTCCTCCTATACCTTAAAGAAAACAGTACCTCTAGGTTCTAGGGTTATTTTCAGCTAATTTAGGTTATAATTGCGCTACATATAAAAGTTTCATGGTTCAATCACTATTAAAATTTTTTAAAAAATGTTTTAAAACTAACGACTACAGTTTGATTACAACGACGGTGGCGCCACTCAGAGCGCACGATCTGAGAAGTTGCGCAAAACCATTTTCCAGCCAAGGGCTACAGACCGAGGTATTTCTTATTTATTCATTTAAAAGCAAAAGGATTGTAATATCTTATAAACGACATATATGTTTCAGTTATAATAGTGGATAAATTTGCCCTAAAGAATATCGTTCGGTTAAATAGCATTTAGGTATATAATATAATTGCACTTTTGTGATAGCCCTCGTCATTTACCTGCAAAATAAAAATGCAAATACGCAACTTTTTCAGGGTGGCAGCACGGTCGCGGGTGTCATGGCGCCGTTCAAATTTTGTAGCGTTGATGTGTAAATATTAATTAAGTATCTGGTGACAAATACATGTGGTATAGACGATTTGCATACAGTAAGTACAGTTGTATGCAGTAAAATCCTAGAGGCTACTGTCCCTTTAAGTAGGAGTCAATGTTCCCCTCTTTTACACCTCTTGACCTTGACCTTTGACCCCCAGCTTCGACATCCCAACTCGTTTTCGGATTACCCCCCCACGTCCCGAATACGTGACCGTACGTCGAGCGTTAGATTTGTGCCCAACTGTTGACGGACGGACGGAACGGACGCTCGACGACCGCTTCGACTGGACAAGAGCAGCAGAATTTTATACCTCAACATATATAAATGGTAGTGCGGGTGAATATTATTGGCATATGATGCATTGTAAAAAAAGAAGGCAGTCATTAAATGTATGACTACACAGATTGTTTATTATAAATCGGCTTAATAAACTGTGACATTATTGTCACATTTGTGACATTAGTATTATTGCTACATTTATGATATTATACCAAAGAATTAGACGGGATCAAGACTCCTTATTTAACTAGAAATATTATGAACTATTATTTACTACGTATATAAAACTAATGCACATAAAAGGCATGTGCAGAATTCAAGCACATGCATCATGATCCAACACCATTTCATACTGCTAGGAACACATAATCAGCTTATAAACTAACTATCATGGTTATACATTTTGATCATGATTATGTTATGCCCAGTGCAGCATCATTGCACTAACATCTAGGTATATCAATTCTTGCACTGACATACTCAGTAAGTTGTTAGTGATGTGAGCACAGACAATCGGTTCCAAAGGTATATGACATGAGTAGCTTTACATTCTGATGTACTTACTCTGGTCACACTTAAATGGGATAAAACTTTAATGTAGCCAGACAAATAGATTTACAAGGCAGCTATAGCAATATAGCTGTGGATATGAAAGTAAGACTCATATCATATAACCACTCATCAATAACAGGTCACAGTGGACAGAAGGCGTCAGTTATATAATGTAGTCCTAAAACAGAAACAGTTAGTTCTAGGAGTAAATCGTATCTGGTATTAATCAATGAACACCTCCTAGTTAAAGAGTGTATAAATGTAAATAAAAGTCGCGGGAAATAAAGGATAAGAACGCTTACCTATAAGCCAGTTAGCTAACCAACGCCCTGCAAACAGTGGCCACCTCATGATTTTGATGTAAGAATCGACGTATTGTGTTCTCTCCGCCCACGCAGGCCATCTTTTATTGTAGTTCTGCATGACACAAGTAACTGGTTAAATGCTTAACATCATTCTGACGCTATAGTCAAGGCTTGGGAGCTTGTGCAAATTTTCCCAAGTGGTATTACTGATTCTAAAATAATATGCACCCTCCTGATTTATTTATTCTATGACTTCTAGTTGATATAATTATAGTAATATGATATAAATGTTCTGGGAAGAGGGGGATGCATCTATATCTCCTGTTCAAAACCCAACATACTGTCCATAACACATAACACTCACTAACATTCTATAAAACTTTAAACTTATTAAGGCTATTTATTATCCGTAGAGTTAGCTTTAGGCACATATATGACTTCAACGCTTCATAGGACACCAGATGTTATTCACTTCACTTCATGTGAATGACTGTTGTGCATGTATAGCATTCTAAAATAGCTACGTCCAGGAGGTTTGAAAATATAGCTTCACTAAGCTAAAAATCTGCAGTACACATTTTAATAAGAGCTGATGTGTTCTAACCAATCAATATTTCATACTGGTAGTTAGTTATGTGCAAGATGGAACACGCACAGTTACATCACAGTGTGGAATCGGGTAGTACAGTCTTAAAAACGTCCCATCTTTCATTGGCCCAGTCATGACATCGAGGGCACCAACAATGTGGTCTCCCTTTGGAAGCGGCAAATGTTTTGGCATGTGTGGCATCCTCTTGGTTGAATAGTACTCAAGAAGTATAAAGCTAAAATCAAAAGAGGTCACGTGTCACTCATATACGTCAGAGGCATTTACCAAATGAATGCTAATATAGAATAAGGATTGATCCTCAGATAGGTGGATTTATGGACCAATCAATATCCTAGATCTGAGGCCAATTTTTCGCGCTCGACAGTTACAATCGCGTAACGCGAGTATGTCGAGCCCGGACCAGTCTACGTATTTTATTGGCAGTTGCTGTGCACTGATTGTTTATTTCGCATTGTTCGCTTGATTGTTCGCTTGGATGCATTGTTTTTTTTTCAGTGTACTAAAGCAGCTCGCAGCTCGCAAATACAGCATTTCTGGAGCCGCGAAACAGCGTGTGAACGCTCGGTCGCGTATTTGTCTCAGATTCGGTATCTCGCAAATACCGAATTTTATAAATACGGAGTCGCATGTGAACGCAGCTATAATGTATTGCCTACACAAGGGTAGAAATTAACTTTTGAACACGGGAGTCCAGCGAACTCCTTAACCTGAAAAAGAACGAGTCCGCTGCAAAATGAGGGAGTCCGCAGTTCGAGGTTCAAAATTAAAGATATTAACAATAACGCATGTGCTTATTTTTAAGATTCATGCAGTTGCACGTCTGCCAAATTTTCTTTGGACATTACCTAAAAAAATGCGCTCATCCCACGAGGCCGTGCTCCGGAACGAACTAGTTTATATGGCAGAATTTTCAGGGAGTCACACAGACTCCTGCATATGTCAAATCAGGGAGTCCGACTTGACTCCTCGCACCCTGCCTACAGATTTAGATAATGTACAGTGATACAATTTGTATAAACAAGTGCCGCGGAGCGACAGCGCTCATCTAACGTCTAATGCGGTGACTCTGTGGTAGAGTGGTGGGAATTCTAAGTTAAACCCTTGTTAGTCCAAATGTTTCACATACACGCCGAAACAGTGGAAATGCACAGGGTGGGTATCAGGAACCTCTCAAGAAGGAATGTGTTGGGACATCGTTATGAAAGTTGCCACGAGATGGCGCGTACGTTTAACTTAAGTGTCTCAGATTAAAGATGGAAGCTTCTGATCGTACGTAGTAAGCAATAGTAGCAACAACTATTTGCAAGACAGAATAGGTAAGCACTCATCCATTTACCTACGCAAGCCTACCAGACTGCAATAGAGAGCTGCCACGCTGTAACCAATTAATGCAGGCAAAAACGCTCCAACACATGCACTGGCAGCAGCCACTGCAGTGGCAATACGTTACATGTAACATACTGACAGTACAGAATGCCATAGAAATTATACGATTTAAGGAACATACACCTTCTTTAACCAAATTTAGTCTTTGAAATTTCACTGTGACATTGTAGCCTCATACATCCAGGCATGTAAGATTCTACTAGCAACCCGGCAGTCAAATTCTTTCTAACAGAAGTTAACAAATCCAAGTTTAACCCTCCTCTTGAGGGTCAAAAGGTATCTGACATGCATTACTCTTCGCATTAAGCAGAAAGTAGATTTCATGGGTCCTTTCAATAATGCATAAAAATGCTAGGTCACCCGCTGAAACAAAAAAGTTTTAAATCGCTATCCTCCAGACACCATGTCCTCAGAAAATGTCTAAAATCTGCCCAGGTGGCCCAAATGACCTTTGACACTGTTGACCTCCAATTTCGGCACAGTGATGGCTTTTCTAACCATGAATGCTATAACACCGACTATCACGACCTAGGTCGAGCCGTTTAGATTTGTGCCGCAATTCTGCATTTCCTCCCTATACCTAAAGGAACAGTAGCCTCTAGGTTCTAGGGTTATTTTCAGCTAATTAGGTTATAATTGCGCTAACATAAAAGTTTCATGCTTCAATCACTATTAGAAATATTTTTAAAAAATGTTTTAAAATAACGACTACAGTTTGATTACAACGAGCGGTGGCGCCACTCAGAGCGCACGATCTGAGAAGTTGCGCGAAAACCATTTTCCAGCAAGGGCTACAGACCGAGGTAATTCTTATTTATTCATTTAAAAGCAAAAGGATTGTAATATCTTATAAACGACATATAGTTTCAGTTATAATATGGATAAATTTGCCCTAAAATGAATATCGTTCCGTTTAAATAGCCATTTAGCGTATAAATATAAATTGCACTTTTATGTGATTACCCTCGGGTCATATTTACCTTGCAAATATAAAAATGCAAATACGCAAACTTTCAGGGTGGCAGCACGGTCGCGGTGTGTCATAGGCGCCGTTCAAATTTTGTAGCGTTGATGTGTAAATAATTAATTAAGTATGCTCGGTGACAAATTAAACATGTGGTATAGACGATTCTTGCTACAGTAAGTACGTTGTATGGCAGTAAAATCGCTAGAGGGTACTGTCCTTTAAGCTAAGGAGGTCAATTGTTCCCTCCTTCTTTACACCTCTTGACATTTTGACTTTGACCCCCAGCTTCGACATCCAATCGTTTTCGGATTACGCCCCCACGTTCCCGAATATCGTGACCGTACGTCGAGCGGTTAAGATTTGTGCCCAACTGTGACGGAACCGGACGGACGGACGCTCGGAACGGACGCCGACGGACGGACGGACCGCCCGACGATTCATGCGATCTTACAAGCTGAATCTGACTATTCAGATGAGCTAAAAAGAATGGGAAAGATCAATAATTTTTTGAGTTGTCGCCCCTTTTGGCGGGTCGGTCGGTTGAGGGCAAACAAACGAATATTTTTATTATGCCTAATGCTGCGTGAACTGATTTATTCTGTTATTAATTATAGTCTGCTGATATAATGTTAATTAAAGCATATCTGCACCCTCTCCCACCACAATCACCACCTAATGCTCACCCATTGACTGCAATGGTATGACAAATGTCGTTAATGTAAGCATTGGTGCACTCTTTACCCCCTATTTGTATAGATATTTTCGTCCAAATTTCTTACTTCATTGCAGAACTTGTATTACAGAGAAATATAAAGCAACATAATCATTCTCCTCGTGGTTGATATTATAAGAGTAACTTCCAAACTAAGTGGCAAGACATTATCATGAACTATATTATACAGCAAGATATATAAACATATGCTCATTGATATTAATATTAGTTATACAAATATGCATTAAAGTGTCGAAGTTGCTACTCTGCTTTGCATCATGCATTAAATTATTACGTCACCGTAAATATACTGCACTTCCTTGTGAAGTGGCAGCACTGGTCGCGGTGTTCATGGCGCCGTTCACAATTTCGTAGCGTTGATGTGTGAATTAATCTATAGACAATTAAATTAGGTATTCTGGTAACAAATACGTGTAGGTATAGACGATTTGTTATACAGTTAAGTTACAGTTGTATGCAGTAAAATCTTTAGAGCTCTACGTATCCTTTAAATTACTGGCATATATACTTCCTGTTTATTATATTGTTTGATGTGTAAACATACACTCATGACTCATAACATGTATAGCCCATAGCAACAATAATGTTGGGAACATTAATATCAAATCGTTCCAGGTTTTTGCGTTTTTTAACTAGTTGAAAAATATTCTTATCAGGTAAGAATTTGACAATACGTGTAGTCCCCATAGTTCTTATCTTTTAATTGTAAAAAATGGCAACAAAAATTTTACAAATTTTACCATAGAAATTGTCGTGACGTAGTAAGTCGAATTTCAGCATCAACTGTGAGATTACCGTTACAGGGTGCATATGGCGTGGCTTTTTAAAGCCGTATATTATATATTACATTTCTTAATGTTAACCATCATATATCTCAGGATGGATATGTGCCACAGCATCCGCGCAAAACAGTATTGTAACCCGGACCTGGCTACACCAGCACAGCAACAACCACACACACGCAGTGTAGTAATAGGTGAATTTTGGTGTTGCCAGGTATATGGAGGTCTCTGGTGTCAGTAGTTGTATACCGTAGCTCACTCTTCCATGTGTACTACAGTGACATGTGATGCTGGGCGTCAGCTTAAGTGAAGTGTTGTGTCATTAATCCACTAATGACCAAATCTCTTGATAATAATTAAAATCGAGAAAAAACCTGCGTGGAAATAAAAAGCAGTGTGAAAGGGGTGACCAGTCAGTCAAATTGCTGGACTAGCAGCTATGACTCCGCATACGCCTGTATTCCCAACAAATTCCAATCTCAACATGTGAAGGGGGCTGGCACTTCCACAGGTGGCAGTAGCAACCTGATGTATAATGACTTAATGTTATATCATGATGTATTAATTATTATAGGCAGTGATAATTTAACTCGCTATACGGCAGAAGTATCCATCCTCCGCCTAATTTTAACGTATCACCAACATTTGATTGACGTATATATTTATGCCGTCATCAACATAATTCATTCCAATCATCACATGATTCGCAATCCCATAAGGTTTAGCTATCTAGAAAATTTTAAAGGTTCAAATCCCATATTATTTCTAGTCAACATTGTAGCCCTGTTGATGGCGGTTCATACCTAGTGTCTACCTATTGTCCCAGACGCCCCAGTACCTATGTGCCCGGTACCTATGTGTCCCGGTACCTATGTGTCCCAGTTACCCCAAGGTCCCATGGTCCGGTACCTATGTGGTCCCGGTAACTATTGTGTCCAGTACCCAGGCACTATTGTGTCCCGGTACCTATGTGTCCCGGTAACTATGTGTCCCGTACCAGGCACTATTGTTCCACGGTACGCTATTGTCCAGTACCCAGGTACCATGTTCCCGGTACCTATGTTTCCCAGTACACGAAATAAAGGATTTCAGGATTAGGCCTAGGCTGTTACGTCAGCAAACAAATTAATTAAAACAATTAAAATGTTTTTGTAGTTAATTTTCAAATAAAAAACTACCAGTTCAGTTCACAATTTTTGCATTAAGCGGGGGACACACCATGCAAAATTCGCATGGTATAAGCATAGATATATACATATTCTATATATCATTATAAATGTTCAATTTTCCATTATCGTTTTTTTTCCATGACTTTTATATAACTTCCATATATTTTAATATATTATAATGAATGCGATTAATTTTGAGATTAATTCAGAATTTTTTTTTCGTTTGGGTTAAAGAATTTTGAGTCCCGTATTTAAAGGGTTAGTGCTGTAATTCAGTATATTCATCTTGTATTAAGACATTTTAAAGCATAATCCGACCATCGATTTATGCAAAGTTGACGAATGCTACAGTAACTGGCACCTTGTGTAGTTAATAAGTACATTACCTTATAGCCAAACGCTATTAGTTTGTCCAACACTGCTGGTTACTAAGAAATCTAATTGAAATCCGCAGTCCAAGAAACGGTTGTTAGACAGTTACAAACCGCCATTCCGGCCGTAACCGGCCGTAACCGGCGAGGCGGTGTCATACAGATTATAGTGCACGACATTTTCGCACGTATGCTCGGCCGTCAGTGATTTCGATCCTTGTAGTCTAGTCGCATTCCGTACGTTATGGTTTTACTCTTGGGATTCGGAATAAAATGAATATACGAAGTTCTTGAGATTACAAGTAACATATAATATAGTGGCAACTAAGGCAAATAATAACACTAGCAAACAATTCACCCGGGACAAACAATTCTATGCTCAACATCCTGTAGCCACATGTACGTCACGAACCGAACTCGAGTTTAATTTGTTAGTAATAAATTTAGCGTGTCGCCAATTACCAAATTTACGGATTTCAATTAGACATTTCTAGTAATTAGCAGTGATATTGGACAAACTAATACGCGTTGGGCTATAAGGTAATGACTTATTAACTACACAAGTGCCAGTTACTGTAGCATCGTCAACTTTGCATTAATCGATTGCTCGAATATGCCTTTAAGGGAGAATACTGAGCATAGTTTTATTCTCTCATGACTTTAAATAGTACCCCCTTAATATGAGTGAACATAGGACGGAAAACCTATGGTACCGTGTACTGGACACATAGGTACGGGACACATAGTACTGGATACATAGGTACCTGGAAACATAGGTACCTGGGACACATAGGTACCGGAAATATAGGTACGGGACATAGGCGGAAACATAGGTACCCGGAACATAGGTACCGGGACACATAGGTACTGAGTACTGGACACGAAGGTACCGGAACATAGGTATGGACCCGTTTGATCGGGGCATGCCCTATAGATCAAAGGTCCGATAGACCGAAGGTCTGATTAGACCGAGAGGTCAGAACCGAGTATGCACAAGGAATTAGGGCGCTAGAGTTAGGGTATGAGTTAGGGTTAGGGTTAGGGTTAGGGCATATATATGGTTTATAGTGGCATCGGTGAATGTGCGGCATATTCACGTTCGAATACGGCATCAGTAGATGTCCGGATGCGTAGCCTGGAGGCTAGGCGACCGATTCCGGACGTGTAGCCAATGCGTATTCGAATAAACCTTCGGTCTATAGGGCTGTAACCGTTCGATCATAGAACTTGGAAGCTATTTTCCGTTAATCACGTTTCCAATACGAAACCTTTTGAACACATTTCTAGCATACATATATACACATACATAAACATACTAGCCAAGTACTGTACGGTAAAATAGCTGAAATGGATAACCTGCCGTATACGGTTAAATAGCCACTGCGTAATTACTATGTGTATATTGTTCACTATAAGTATAACTATAACTATAAGTATATAAGTATAACCTATATATGGCTATACTAGTTCTATACGAAGTTGTTGGGACGAAGTTGACAGTAACCGCGAAGTAGTTCAAGTACGACACAGCCGGGTATATAAAAGATGTGGTAACAGGACTTTACTTTATGCTTTACCAGAATTCGACGCCAGTACATCAAATGTAAGGGTGTGTAATTAAGCGGCTAACACAACAACCACTCATTCATATTTAGTCATTATAAACTTCCCACGACATATTATTTACTAACACTAACATGCTCGCGGACACGTGGATGTTCTCTTGTTCACTATCCAGCTATCCAGCTATCCAGCTTATAATGATTTCTTTGCTTATACTATTTTAATAAATTCTATGCAAATTCATAATAACAAACAATATGCCAGGTAGTACTAGTATGCTTAATTTGTTTATTCAAATACACTATTCCTTCAACGTATCATCGCCAGCGTTGTCGACACAACATTGACGGTAAGACTCGGAGTGAGTAAGAGCTGTCGAGCTCATGTTGATATCCCGGGGGGGTCACTAGTATATATGCCGGTATTACCCCATGTGCGTTCCAAATTTTGCGGGTTAGGGGGGTGTTTTTCAACTTCTAAAGCGGGCGCGCGCGTGAGCAAATAGGCCCCTCTTTACAAAGCTAATCCCGCAATAAGCCCTCGGAATCGTTCAAGTCAAGCACCGCGCACGCACAGTAGGCGCCCCTCACGGGCCCCCTCCATTCCCTCCACTCTTTGCCCTCCACTTGTCTGCAAGGGACTCTTTCATTGTGTATGCAATATATTCCCCCTCCGTTTACACAACTTTGACCTTTGACCATTGACCCCCTAAATTTGTCATCCCGAATCCTTTTCACGATCCCCCCCCCCGACGTCCCGAATATCGTGACTGTACGTCGAGCGGTTAAGATTTGTGCCCAACTGTTGACGCACGGACGGACGGACGCACGGACGGACGCACAATCATGCGATTCTACAAGCTGCATCTAACTACGTCAGATGAGCTAATAAATAAATAAATAATTTAATTGATTAACAAATAAATAAATAAATAAGATACACGGGTCGTTTTGATGGCACATTGTCAAGACAATGTAATTTGGGCCGACTGCATCAAACCTCTATTGCATACTATATCAGGACTGGATACACGCCATATTTTTCGCGAATTCAGACTTGAAGGGGCAATTTCGCGAATGGTTAATTTCGCGGTCGGTGAATTCCCGAATCAGTGAAGAACAGCGTATTGCTATTAAAATTTTCGCGTGTTGTTAGTTCCGCGGTCGGGGACGCGTTCGCAAAATTCGCGAAAATTAATTAAACCACCGCGAAATATACAGCGTATATAGGGCCTATAGTGCCTACAGTAATAAATTATTATCTATTATTCACTCCTACTAAATGTCTGCATATAGAATATAGACACGTACGTGCGTTGGAGTCTAGATCGCGCAGACTATAACACTTGCATCACCATCATGATCATTAGCAACCAGCAAATAAGTTTGCGCGAACTGTATGACACGGGGTTAAAAATGTACCATATTCGTCGTGTACCTACACGTATATATATAAGACCACGTCATCGCATCGTGTTAGCACGGTAGCGGAACACGCGTAAGCATAAGTGATGTGCTATAGCCACTGTCTGCTGCCGCAGCTGTTACGTACGCCCGACACGTGTCTCCGCCGGCATAACCCGGCATGTCGTACGTGGTCCTTCCACGTCTCGCCCTTTTTGGCAGGGCGCGAATAACCTCTGTTCCTGATCAAATTCGGCCGATTTTATGTACATCAAGGACACACTTTGGCTGCCCGTTCTAAAAAATAAATATGCTTGGATCTGAGACGGTGCTTCGTGGCATCGTAATCTTAACTGCCGTGGCTAATTGGCACCTTGTTGGTGCCCAGTTCGAATTCGCAAAGGACCAGAGAACCGATAGGCATTTTCCACCGTTTATCTCCGAGCACCATACGTCTGGTAAAGCCACTAGAAACACGATTCCGTCTGGTCACCTGAGGCCGCTCGGTAAGTTACTCAAACTATGTCGGGGAGAAGTATACGTTAATTGTGATTACGTTTGCGAGTACAGAGGAAAATTATAATATACAAACGTAAACGCGAATGTGCACGCACTCACACACGTACACACGAACCAAGGAACGCACCCGTGCATGCACGCACCGCACTCCATACACGCGCCCGCGCACGCACGCACTCGCACACAAATTCAATAAAACTAAAGCGGTTTCCCCAAATATAAAACTGTTACTCTTTATTAACAGGAGTTATCAAACTTTTCAACCCGTAAATTTTCTGATCCTGGGCAATGTGTTTTACGATGCGCGAACCTGTGGTAGACATTGTATATATAAAAAATATTAGCGGCAAAGTGGACATATATAAATTTAGTTCGTTGTGTTCTCGTGCAGAGAAATAACAATTGACGAGAGAGAGAACGGAAATGTTTATATAGTCGTCTATGTAACACCGACGTTGTACACATTAAAGAATATTAGAACACATTAGATCATATCAGTTTAAGTAATGTATAAATTCCGTAAGCACGTTTACATGATCGTGTCATAATGTTAACGAGATATAGGATCTGATTTACTATTGGCTAAAGGTGTAATATGTGTATAGGTGTATAAGGTCTATAAGTGCGATATGCATTGTCATCGAGTGTATTGCAAAACTAATAATCCTTCGAGCCGGATTTCAACCAGCGACCTAAGGATAACCGTTCATATTCCTCTACAGTCCTCCGCTCTACCAACTGAGCTAACGAAGGCTTCTTACTTTAATCTAAAATTATAACCATTTATCATAAATAAAGTCTATCATGCTTAACTATCTCTATTAGATTTCCACCTTGCGCGGTTGGCTATCAATTATGTCAATTTTTGTGGCTGTTTTGTGAAAAGAAAATGAAAGTGTGCTTAAATGCCTGTTAATTAACATTCTGCAATAGACACCATTTAAATTGAACTATTTATACAATGACATAAATAATTTAAAAAACTCAATCCTTCGAGCCGGATTTGAACCAGCGACCTAAGGATAACTGCTATGACTCCACTACAGTCCTCCGCGCTACCAACTGAGCTATCGAAGGATTCTTACTGCATACCCACATTATAACCATTTATAACCATTATAAAACATTATTTATAACCATAAAGTGTATCATGATTAACTATATTAGATTTCCACTTTGCGCGGTTGGCTGTCAGTTATGCCAATATTTGTGGCTGATTTGTGAAAAGAGAATGAATGTGTGTTTAAATGCCTGTTTAATAATATTTCACAACATACATAATTTAAATCTAAACTATATTTATTTACTGACGTAAATCAGTTTAAAATCGGCAATCCTTCGAGCCGGATTTGAAACAGCGACCTAAGGATAACTGCTATCACTCCACTATACAGTCCTCCGCTCTACCAACTGAGCTATCGAAGGAGCTTGCGGAGTTCTTTCAGTTACAACTATCAATGCGGAATCAAAAAAGCCTGTCGTAGTTATTAATACTCAAGTTTGTCCCATCAACTACGTTGAACCATTAGCTAACAACTTAATTGTTTAATAAAGATGGCAGTGTATTCATAGATAATCGCTGTATAGAATTAATTGTCTCAAAATGTGTGTCATCCTTTAACACATAACGTGTTGTTATCGCATAACAAACCTAACGTATAAAATTGCCAACAAGGTAAACTGAGTCGGGGCCTATTGTTAAACGTCTACATACCGCATTTATTAATTGAATGAAATGTTAAAATTAATCCTTCGAGCCGGATTTGAACCAGCGACCTAAGGATAACTGCTCTGTTTCCACTACAGTCCTCCGCTCTACCAACTGAGCTATCGAAGGGTGCATGGTGTGAACTGCGACAAGCTAGTTGACTTTTCAGACAAAGAAACATGGCAAGATACAGAGATAGATAAAGTCTTAAAGAGGGAGGTGGCTGGAATAAAGATAGAGCAAGAGATAAATAAATAAATAAATAGTGAAGGCATGACCGAGAGAATGAAACGCGCGCATAACATTAACATGAATGGGGACAATTACAGAAGCCACACGCGCGCATATAAATGCACGAACGTGCACACTTAAGCAAATCGGAAGAAATAGGGCAGTGGTAAACTGAAATGCAAATAATTATACAAAGACGAAGCATGCTCATTCATAGCGTAGTTCGATCGTTTATGTTCTCGTGCAGATAAATAACAATTGATGAGAGCGAAATACGGAGCCGTTCATGTAATCGTCTATAATCGTAACGCGTAACGCCGACGTTGTGCATATTAAAGAAATTCAGTTTAAGTAACGTATATATTTTATCATCATCACAATGTTAACGAGATAGGATCTTATTTCATATGACTGAAGATGTAAATGCGCTACGTTGTCATTGAGTGTATTGCAAAAGCTATATTCCTTCGAGCCGGATTTCAACTAGCGACCTAACGATAACCGTTCATATTCTTCTACAGTCCTCAGCTCTACCAACTGAGCTATCAAAGGCTTCTTGCTTTATTCCCAAATTATAACCATTTATCATAAATACAGTTTATTTACTATATATATATTAGATTTCCATTTTGTGCGGTTGGCTATCAGTTATGCAAATGTTTATGGCTGGGGTGTGTAAAGAAATGTGTCCTTGTATATATACCTATATTAAAATATTTTACAATAGAAATAATTTAAATCGAAACTATTTATTTACTTTCATAAATAAGTTAAAAAAAATTGAAATCCTTCGGGCCGGATTTAATCCAGCGACCTAAGGATAACTGCTCTGGTTCCACTACAGTCCTCCGCTCTATACCACCTGAGCTATCGAAGGATTTATTGCCACAACTTTTGTTATATTATCTATATTTCGATCTGATGATGGTGAAGAAAGTCAGTAAGGGAGGTAGAGAGGGAGAGAGAGAAAGTAAGCGAGAATGAGAAGCGCATATAATGCACTTACGTATGCACAGACACCAGCAAGCGCGGACACCCACGCGAAAGAAGAGCGAGAAAAAGAGGGGAGGATCAGAAGAAAGACGATGGAGAAAATGGGAGAGTAAGGGTAAAAGAATAGGTTATTACCACGTGTTATAGGAAAATAATAACATTATGTGTATGTTTTGCAGGTTATCAATCAAAAGCAAAAAGTCCAGCACGGGTCTATAAGTCATTTAACGTGACGGAATTCGCATCAAAGCACTTCAAGAAAACGCCTCAAACTCCCGCTGTTTATCGGAAGCTAATCAACGTTAGTGACGTTAACACAATTACTGACGATGTGATGAAAAAAAGGTGACAATATTATTTTGAAACGCGCCTGAATCTTTCTAACCGTACAAATTATGGCGGTGTTTTTATTCTTAATTAATAATTATGACTATTTTAGTAAAATAATTATGACTTATTTAGTACAAATAGTATGGTATGTTAAGTGCATCAAGGGTAGTTCCATTGGTTTCTACACGTCATGATTACCTCTTGTGACGTATAATTCTCCGTTTGTTTACATACTTATAGGTTCGGCTCGATCCGAATCCCTGTTTATAATGTTCACGATTCGCCTCTGAGGTACAAGCCGATGCGAAAGAAGTTGAGCAAGCTTCTAGAAAAGTTCCACTACGAGGATTGGTTCATGGACGCTACGTGCCCAGATCATATGCGCACCCTGTTTAAAGTATCGGCGCCATCTTTCTCCGCGTGTGTCGTCTAAAATATGAAGAGTTAATTAAGCACATCTTTATAAGTAGATAATTACTTAGCTCCTGGACATCTAAGGGATCTCCAGGATTTCTAGCACAATACGGAGTAATGTGTAAAGATAGAAGCGAGACGGCACTGAGAATGTTATCTTGAGAAAAGCGAGAAAACAGAATCGCTTGATAATATTAAAGTGTCGAAATTCTGAAATACGTTTTGGTTAATGTATGATAAACGAACGATGCTTATCGATCACTGATTTAACTTGCATCGACAGATTCCTGCATTTCTTACTTGCGCCAAGTCTACGATAAATTCGACAGCCGCGCCGCCGGTGATACAAGAGGTGCGACTATGGCTGAGTAGTGGGGAGACGGCAGCACCTCTACAATATATTCCCGACCACCAGTTTCTCTGTCTGCTCAGTGGCAGATGGGACGTCATATTTATGGAGAACAGCCACAAAAGCAAAGTAGCGATGAAAGAACCTGTGAGTGTAACGTTTGCTCTCGTCGAAAAAACAGATATTTGTGTAATGTTTACTATCAATGATTAGGTTCAGTAGCGCATTATTTTATCTATTACATGAGCAGAACAATTATTATTGTTGTCATTACAGATAATGACGTTTACGTGAGAAAAAATTATTTTTTGAAAAATTATAGTAAAAATGTACCAAATTGACAGCTTAAGTGTGAGAATCCATGCCTGTTGATGACGCTGGGAAATACTTGTCATGCTACTGTGTGTCGAGAGAAATAAGAATGAAAAAGTATCATATGAGCAAAATGCAACACTATTCTTATCACTATATTGCAGCACTAGCTTGAAAAGTTATGTAACCGGATTTTTATCAATTAGGTTTACACTGTGAAAAGAGGGTATACAGAAATGAACATAGATATGATCAACGTGTTCACCTACAAAGAAGTCAAGGATGTTCCGTGGACATGGACGACCATGCGCCCAGGCGACTGCGCATTCATTCCTGCAGGTAGGACAACCACACATTTTCATGTGTTGAGTTGCACGCGCGCGCGCGCGTGTGTGTGTGTGTTTGTGTGTTTGTGTGTGTGTGTGTGTGTGTGTGTGTGTGTGTGTGTGTGTGTGTGTGTGTGTGCGCTGCTGCGTAGCGTGCCGTTGTGCGCGCGTGCGTTGCGTGTCTCCGTGTCGCGAACAGCGGTGCTGATAAGATCACCCATATCAAATGATAAATATATATGCAGCCATGTTAATTTTGTTTGCATGTACTTTTATTGACTTGTCCGTGTTAGAAGGGTGATCCGATTCTTAACAAAATACTAACAGCACACGCTTACTTTACTTAGGGCATCTTTACCATTTACGGGCATTTGGCGAGCAATGGGAGTCAACGCACTCCTTAATCCGGCTTCAAACTTTAGCAGGACTGCGAGCAAATTGTAACGCAACTACGTCACTCGAGAAGCTGCGAACAGTATGGACATACACGGAAGAAAGAAGGTAACTCTATACTAGCATGCGTTTCGTTTACCTACTACTAAAACGCCCTGCTCCACAGAATTACCACGACAGTGCCCGATGAGAGACGACAGACGAAAGACAACCGACGACGGTTCTGAATGGTGGTGCGAGAAAAATCATTATCAATTCGTTTAATTAACAGGAATATGTGATATAATTACCTTAGATATATAGAATCCTAGTAGAATTTTATCTGAGATGCTGTCTGAGCCGACTATAATTTAAGCATGCAGCACACTTCACCATTTTTGTTGCTCGTACAGACAATTTCATTTTTTGGCGCTTTTGACGCACAGCCACACGTGAGTGGGACGTGTGCTGTTGACAGGCAATTTTTGTTGCCAGAGTTGTAGCTTTAACCCATTCATAAACAGTTATAAATAAAAGAAATATATAAATTTTATCAATATTTCGTACTTAGCCTAGGGCCTATATTTGTATATTGTATTTTGTATGTTGTATATTTGTATATTTGTATATTGTATATTTGTAATATATAAATTTTATCAACATTTCTGTTACTTAGGCCTAAGGGCGCTCTATACTTTGTATATTTGTATGTTTGTAATATTTTATATTGTATTGACCCATTTTGAAATCATGTGACGGCAGCGCTAATTTTGATTGTCTGCGAGTGATTTTGTTCCGATTGCCGTGGCGGCCACTTCCACAAGTTGTCACCACGAATCGTGATGAGAAACAACCGGTTTGATTCTCGGCAACTCGTGGTCACCACTAATTTCCGTGGTGAGTGGTCGTGCGGCCCCCGCACACTGGCCATTTTTGTAGCGACCACGAAAATTGCCTGTACAGCACGAAATGGCGTGAGTGTGCTGGCACTTAAAGCCAACCAGCGCTATAATGGTTTTTATATGACACAGTATAGCCGCTGTTGTGTGCAGTTATCAAGCAGATGTCGTACATAGTTCCGCAGACCTGAATAAGCAAGACACCAAAACCTTAAAATACTTGGCAGTTTTGCACACGTAACATATACCTTATGCGTGTTAAAGGACCACAAAAGTGTATACTTCACACTAACCTTTGCAGCGACATGGGACGGCATTTGGCTTAAATTCGAGAATGTAACATTATATATATATAAAATTACTGGGGCTTTACCATGGCACCATCATTAGCAATGATACATAATTTTTACACAAAGCCAATCCTGACTATTTATTCTTTCCTAGACACATCTATAAGACATCTATCTTAAATTACAATGAAGAATAATACACTCTAATGTAGGCGTATTGCCATAGAAATATATAAAAACACAACTAAGTCCAACTATATCTCTATAGTCTACATCTATATTTTATCTATTCTATAATATATGTAATATATATATATATATATATATATATATATATATGTTATATACATAGTTAACTAATATAGTCTAACTAGTATATTATTTCATGTATTGCCACATAAAAGATGTTGGTACCGACGTTTCATTACGTGAAACAGTGGGCGACGCTGGAACAATGCCAGAAAGCTACTGTTGCGTGCCACTCATGGCTATCATTATGGTAACGAAAATTATACATATCCACACTGTACCCCTTTTTAGCACCCACCCTATGAGCTTTTCTCTGTCGTATCTATCCTCGAAGATAGTGTTTAATTCACATTCAATGCTCAACGAAGAGCGACAGAAAGACAAAGCAAAATAATTCCTCGCGAAAAATCCGAAGAAATCTAAACGACTACGTGATTCCGATACGCTCCCTCTGTTACCATTTTATAAGCGAAAGACTAGAAATTTATAAAAAATATTTTAATAAAACTACAAAAACGATCTGAAACATACGTTATTTACAGATGGCCGGTTCTGGATGCCAGCGACATGGCAACACATTGCGCGCGACTGACCGCTCACCAGGTGGTGCTGGCGTGTTGAGGAGGCGAACTGCCCTCACGCTGTCACCAGTTCCAGACGACTACGATCGCGCCTATGTCGGCGTAGCAGACGCCACTGATTCGGAAAACGCGTTCCAGTTCGCATATCGCCGGGCCTACAAAGGAGTCTGTCGCTTCGTGGTTAAGACATAATAACACACATGCGCTCACGAGCGAACGCACGCAGCACGCATACCCCTCGCACACGCACTCTCTCACTTTCTCTTTCTCTGCGTGTGCCTGCATGCGTGCCTGCGTGCCTGCGTGTGCGTGCATGCGTGTGCTGCATGCGTGCCTGCGTTGGCGTGCATGCGTGTGCCTGCATGCGTGCCTGCGTGTGCGTGCGGGCATGTGTACGTATGGGTATGCTTTCCCCCTCTCTCTTTCTCTCTCTTGCTCATTCCCCTCTGTCACTCTCTGTTGTTTTCTTTGGGTATCTCTAGCAGATAGATCTATAGATAAAATATCAGTCGGTGCACAAACACAGGCATCCTTCGATAGCTCAGTTGGTAGAGCGGAGGACTGTAGTGGTTTGGGAGCAGTTATCCTTAGGTCGCTGGTTCAAATCCGGCTCGAAGGATTAATTTTTGCATTTTAATCCATCGCATGCGCACACGCACACGCACGCACGCACGCACGCACGCACGCACGCACGCACGCACGCACGCACACACGCACACACGCACACACGCACACACACACACCGCGCCTGCACGAGAGGAAGAGAGCGAAAGAGAGAAAGAGAGAAAGAGAGAGAGAGAGAGAGAAAAAAAGAGAAAGAGAGCGGGGAGAGAGAAACCAACAGACAGAAACACGCGCGCACACACACACTTACAACCCTCTTACACACACACTATCTCACTTTCTATTTCTCTGAGTGTGTGCTACATGCAGCACGCGTGTGCATGCGGGCGGGCGCGTGTGTCTCTGTCTGTTCGTTTCTCTCTCCCTTCTCTCTTTTTCTCTCTTTTGCTCACTCTCTCTCTCTATTTGTTTTTCTTTATCTCTAGCAGATAGATATATAGATAAAGCATTAAATTAGTCGGCGACCAGGCATAGGCATCCTTCGATAGCTCAGTTGGTAGGCGGAGGATATGTAGTGCTAAGACAGTTATCTTAGGTCGCTGGTCAAAATCCGCTGCGAAGAATCATTTTCGCGTTTTAATCCAGTCGCCATGCACGCACAACAGCACACGCACACACACGCACGCACGCACGCACCCCCCCCCACACACACACCACGCACCGCGCGTGCATAAACACGCAAATGCCCGCTTCAACCCACGCGCATTACTCACACGCGTTAACGCATATCCACGCATATACACGGATTCCTGTCAGAAGGGTCGCCCCAAAACATTGTGCTTCACCAAATGCACGCTGATAACAACAATTCTCTCGCATAGGTGCTGGATACCATCAGCAAGGGCTACATAGGCAAGGGGGAGGCAGAGACACTCAGCGAAGGTGCTCTCAAGTTTCTCGCTCTTCTGCTGCATGCTAGTCGTCCCAAGCGTACCCACAAACATGAGGAACTCTAAATAACAGACGAGAAACTCGGAACAACCGACTGTAGCTGCGACTCACCGTCGGCAGTAGTTCCCGCATAACTTCAGACGAGAGAAGCAGAGAGCAGGCAGCGAGAGGCGAGAGCGAGCGGAGAAAGAGAGAGAGAGAGAGAGAGAGAGAGAGAGAGCGAGAGTAGAGAGAAAGCAGAAAGCAGAGGGGGGGGGGGAGTGCGAGGCAAAGAGAGGGAGTGTGAGAGAGAGAGAGAGAGCAGGGCGGAATGCGACAGAGAAGAGAAAAGAGGGGGGGGGCAGTGCGAGGCAAGAGAGGAGCTGCTGAGAGAGGAGAGAGATGAGAGAGAGAGCGAGGGGGGGGGGCCGAAATGCGAGAGAGATGAGAGAGAGAGAGAAGAGAAGAGAGAGAGAGAGAGAGAGAGAGAGAGAAAGTGAGATCCCGGATGCAGTGCTTATAGTATAGCAAATTGTTCTAAATATGCGAAAAGCGCGGGTACGAGGGCAAGGTCTAATTTAAGACCACCTTACCCGTAAGGATTGGATTAGGATTAGGTTAGAGTGAAGGGTCAGGGTTAGGGTTAGGGGTCAGGGTTAGGTGATGATGACGATGACAACGACGATGATGATGCTTGTTGATGAACAAGAAGAAGAAGAACAGGAAGAAGAAGACGAAGAAGAATATAGAGAAGCACGGTGGGTCCTAAGGTAGACCCGAGCCCTTGTAGACTAGAAATACTAAAAACCATCTAGCTTAGAATAGACCGGTGTTGCCATCACAGATAAAAATGTCAAAAAAGACGGCTGCAACCGAAGCAAATAGAATGTTTTCATCATACAGAACTATAAATAACAGTTGCTGTAGCAGACCCATGCTAACTTTGATAAACGTTGTGTAGTCTAACGGTAGAACACATTATATATTTATAATTGCAGTTGTTGCAGTTGCACCAATTGTTGGGTTACTGAAGGTTAGTAATAACCGTAACTAATATTTATTACATAGCGCGCGTACGTATAAAATAAAAACCATCGTAAAAACAGTAATCATTTTCAGAGTAAAATTTATTTTACACAATCCTGTCGTACATTACTACAACACGACGGCTTACTAATACCAATCATACACGCACACGCACGAACATATACACGAACGCACATGCGCTCACACACCACACACACGCACGCACGCGCTCGCACACACACACATACACACACGCACGCACGCACGTACGCACACACTCACGTGTACGCACGATATTTCTGTACAAAATATACAATTGTGATGCGCCCTTCGCTACGCAGCTCTGCGTGGGTCATATTATACTATTTAATAGTGTTCTGGAATTGACTTTATCGCACGCTTTTCACAGCATCCACAACGCAAACATCGAAATGGCTTCATATAAAAACACAACAATCATTGATGAGTGCATTTCACATCACGTTAAACTAATTACACCCTGTAGCGCACGCAGCGCCACCGCACGGAGATATTTCTGTTCTCCAAAAGTATCGGCGGACGCACTCAATTGACGTATTCTTTCACACTGGGGGCGAACTCATGAATATACTTATTTACACAAGTGGCCATGTTTGACGAATATATATGCTAGTGCGTATTCCAGCGGCAACGCGCCATTGCATAAAATATGATAGCCGGGAGGTGTCATGCGCTCATACAAAAACACTGCAAGTGACCACGCTCGAAACTTGAAAACAAGGTTTCGATACATCTCATAAGGAAAACCATTGAAGGAACAGAATTTGGCATTTACAAATGCTGCAGGTACATGCAAGTTCCAGCAGGCGACACCTGCAGACACTAATGATTCGTGTTCGCAGTGCTGAATATAGAAACATGAGCTGCAAGCAGACCGTTTAAAAACGGCTAGTGTGAGGACTGTCAGCCACCGGCAGGCAGAATTCTGTGCCAAACTCACAGAGTGCACGAGAGCACCTAAATGCCAGATCCTGTCCCTTTAACGCTCTCCTGCTGCCATCTACGGGAGTACATTACAACGGCATTCGCGACGACTAGGAATCATATAATGCATCAAAGATTCGAACTTAATCACTCACACGCGCAAGTTTAAAATGCCAAAGTTATGTGTTGTGGACAAATGGACCCTGATGCTCCCTTTTGGATGTGCTGAATGCACGAATCTGACATCCCAATACATTCCTCAATCACTCAACCTCGACTCAACTCAAAAACGTAGAAATGCACTCGTCTGAGAAAATCGGCGACGGTTTATCGAAGTTCTCACGCTAAGCTCCATCGATGAATGAGGAATGATCCATCGATGAATGTTATGCAGAACAGTAAGCTGCCGAGTCTGTCGATAGATGCAGGGCACAATGTAGAAGGCGTGAGCACTTGTTTACGAAGTGGGGCAAGTTTGCACAGCGTTAGAATATAGCCATGAAAGCCAACGAGTGTTAGAGCGTGGCCGGAACAGTTCCCATCAGTTCATCACAGAGAACATGTTGAGACCTTCTTCTTTAATCACACTAATCGCTTGCGCTGAACTGTGGTAAGGCGAGAAAAAAAACAGACGTATTCAGAGATTCAGAGAGAATCAGAGTGAGAAAGAGGGAGAGAAAGCGCGAGAGAAAGAGAAAGAGGGAGAGAAAGCGCGAGAGAAAGAGAAAGAGAGGGGAAAGAGACGGGGATGGGAGTGAGAGAGAGGGAGAAAGAGAACGAGAAAGAGAGGGTGAGAGACACATTGTGGGGAGTGAGAGAGGGAGAGAGGGAGGGAGAGATGGAGGAAGAGAGAGAAACAGAGAGACAGGGGGAAGAGGGAGAGAGAGCAAGAGCGATATAAAACATAAAAGTCCAATGTCGGAAAGTTTTCATAGCTACCAGAAATAATCGTATATCATAAAGCGGACGATCACGACACGACTGTCATACCCTCGCAAGTGGTTACTAGAGTTGACGAGTTTTCTTACAGCCGACCCGAGTCGCTCGCAGAGCTGTCCAAATTTTTTCAACGAAATCGACGATGCAGATGCAGGAACATACTAAGACTTTAGATAGCACGCTTCATTATGGCACCTAGGAGTGACACTGAATACGACTCAAACCGAAGAATGGCAATAGAAGCCCAATTCCTGAACTTCTGAAACATCTTATACTACCTGTGCCTTTGAAAATGATTAGCTTGTGTAAAACATTTTCATTCTCACGAACTTTGTAAAACTCTCACAAGGAATTTGAGCTGACAGAAGGGAAACATTCGTGATGTTGCTTAGTAATGGCTCCTTCGTTAACCAGCACCCTTGCACAGACATGCAAAAAAATATAAAAGCGAGACATTGTAGAAAGACAGAATAAACAGAATGACAGGAACTGTAGGAAATTGGTCGATTGTTAGCCTTCTATTAACGCACGCACGCACACGGAATGAATATCATGTTCGCATACACTGAACTGCTCCTAACACACCATTTCTGACCATTCTAAAAAGTACGTGAACGGAGCACAATTCACGTACACTGAGACGCGACGTATGAGCACTGGAAGAGAGATACTGTCGGTGGGACACCAGCTCTGGGGAACAAAGCAGGTGCCGTGAGATAAACGCAAGACGTCAAGAGAACAACCGTCATATCAGATCATAGCATACATAATCAGCAGGGCACGAAAGTTTTACTTCCTTCTGTCATAACGCCGATCGAGGGTGGTAGAGCAAGAAGGAAGAAGAGGAAAGAGGGTGGGTGGGGAGTGGGGGGCGGGAATAAAAGGGGCAACACACCAGATCGAAACGCACATCTTCTCAGTGACTACTCGGAGGCAGCTGTGGTGGAGGCATTAGTCCCTCGTCATGTCGGCTGCTCCCGCTCCCACCTGGGGCTGCGAGGGGCTTCTGAACAGGCGCTCGGAAGCGGTGCCGGTCTATGACGTCGAGCAGCATCTCCCGGGTGACCGGATGCTTGATACTGTTACAGACGCCTGCAATAAAATACACACATTATACAAAGAATATCAGGAACGCCATCCTTGCTTGATATTGTTACAGACTCCTGCAATAAATACACACATAATACAAACAATATCAGGAACATCAACCTTGCTTGATACTGTTACAGACGTCTGCAATAAACGCAATGATAATAGCTAATTATTAATAATAATTAAACGGTGTAACAAGTGCCGCAGAGCGACAGGGCTCATCTGGTGTCTGGTGTTCTGCTGATAAATTCATTTGTGCATAGCAAAACGTCCTATACATACGTTCATTTCTAACCCCAAAAAACAACACTTGAAACTAGTGTAATAAAATTCCGATAGATGGTGGGCCGCTATCAAAGACATTGTTGCATCGGTCAGCCAAAGCATGGCTGCTGTCAGTGTGACGACAGATTGCAAAAAGCAGGAGCGAATAATTACCATATTATTACTATAGATAACGTGCGTTCTATGGTGTCAGGTAATAAGGTACATTAAACCCCTTGCGAGGCACATCTGGCTCGTTACAAAATAGCTCAATGGTTGATACAACCAGAGCAGCTCGTGCAAGATTTACAATTTACAGCAATACGATAGCAAATATCTGTAAACTAATTTCAGTACAAGGTAGGCCAGTGATTAGTGGACCGAATAAGCTCAAGAACGTACAGACTTGCGTCTATATTGGTGCCAAAATTTGATGAGAAAATTAAGTCTGGGAAATCCGCAGCCTCACTCCTGGGTAATTATTTGAGTGCTAAAGCAGATGTCGTACATAGTTAGCAGACCTGAATAAGCAAGACACCAAAACCTTAAAAATACTTGGCAGTTTGCACACGTAACATATACCTTATGCGTGTTAAAGGACCACAAAAGTGTATACTTCACACTAAACCTTTGGCAGCGACATGGTACGCATTTTGCTTAAATTCGGGGAATGTAACATTATATATATATAGAAATTACTGGGGCTTTTACCATGGCACCATCATTCAGCAATGATACATAATTTTTACACAAAGCCAATCTGACTATTTATTCTTTCTAGACTACATCTATAAGACATCTATCTTAGATTACAATGAAGAATAATACTCTCTAATGTAGCGTATTGCCCATAGAAATATATAAAAACACCAACTAGTCCAACTATATCTCTATAGTCTACATCTATATTTTATCTGTATATACACATATATATATATACATGTTATATACATAGTCTAACTAATATAGTCTAACTAGTATATTATTTCCATGGTATTGCCACATAAAGATGTTGGTAACCGACGTGCGCGTTTCATTACGTGAAACAGTGCGACGCTGGTGAACAATTGCCGGAAAGCTACTGTTGCGTGCCACTCATGTCATGGCTATCATTATGGTAACGGAAATTATACATATCCACACTGTACCCCTTTTTAGCTACCCTATGAGCTTTTCTCTGTCAGTATCCATCCTCGAAGATAGTGTTTAATTCACATTCAATGCTCAACCAAGAGCGACAGAAAGACAAAGCAAAAATAATTCTTCGGCGAAAAATCCGAAGAAATCTAAACGACTACGTGATTTCGATACGCATGCCATCTGTTACCATTTTATTAAGCGAAAGACTCGAAATTTATAAAAATATTTAATAAAACTACAAAAACGACTGAAACTACGTTTTTTTACAGATGCCGGTTCTGGATGCCAGCGACATGCAACACATTGGTGCGACGACCGCTCACCAGGTGGTGCTGGCGATGCTGAGGAGCGAATCTCGCCTCACGCTGCACCAGTTCCAGGACGACTACGATCGCGCCATGTTCGGTGTAGCAGACGCCACCGATTCGGAAAACGCGTTCCAGGTTCGCATATCGCCGCCGCCTACAAAGGAGTCTGTCGCTTCGTGGTTAAGATAATAAACACACATGCGCTCACGAGCGAACGCTAAATAAACTAATTTAATTGATTAACAAATAAATAAATAAATAAGATACCCGGGTCGTTTTGATGGCACATGTCAAGACAGTTAATTGGGCCGACTGCACATACCTCTATGCATACTATATCAGGACTTGATACAGTCGCCATATTTTTCCGTGAATTCAGACTTGAAGGCATTTCGCGAACTTGTTTATTTCGCGGTCGGTGAATTCCGCAGAATCAGTGAAGACCCGTATTGCTATTAAAATTTTCGCGTGTCTGTTATTTCCCGTCGGGAACGGCGTTCGCAACTTTCTGCGAAATATTAATTAAACCACCGCGGAAATATACTCAGCGTAATAGCCTTAAAGGCTACAGTAATAAATTATTATCTCTTATTCACTCCTACTAAATTCTGCATATAAAATATAACCACGTGCGTTGGAGTCTAGATGTGCGCAAGACTATAACACATTGCATCACAGCATCATGATGGCATTAGCGTACAGCAAATAAGTTGCGCGAACTGTAGATCCGGGTTAAAAATGTACCGGCCATATTCTCGTGTACCCTACACGTATATTAATATAGACCCCGTCACGCATCGTGTTAGTCAATCGGGTATCCGGAACACGCGTAAAGCATAATGAGTCTATATCCACGTCTGCTGCCATGCAGGCTGTTACGGTACGCCCGACACGGTGTCTCCTGCCCGCATAACTCCGGCAGTCGTACGTGGTCTTCCACGTCTCAGCCCTTTTGCAGGGCGGCGAATAAAACTCTCATGTTCCTCGATGCAATTCGGCGATTTTATTACCACAAGGACACACTTTGGGGCTCGTTCTACAAAAATAAATTGCTTGATTGAAGCGTGCTTCGTGGATCGTAATCTAACTGCCTGTGCTAATTGGCACCTTTGTGGTGTGCCCAGGTTGCGAATCCAAAGGACAGAGAAACGATATGGCATTTTCCAGCCGTTTATCTCCGAGCACCATACGTCTGGCTAATGCCACTAGAAACACGATTCCGTCTGTCACGCTGACGTCGCTCGGTCAACGTTTACTCAACTTATGTCGGGGAGAAGTATACGTTAATTGTGATTACGTTTATGGCGAGTACAGAGGAAAATATAATATTACAAACGTTAAAGCGATGTGGCACGGCACTCAACACGTACACCACTGAACCAAGGAGACGCACGCCGTGCAGGCCATCGCACCGCACTTCCATATCCGCGCACGCGCCGCTACCACCGCTACACTAAATTCAATAACACATAAAGCGTTCCCCAAACTAAAATCTGTTACCTCGTTTAACGATCAGTTTATCAAACTTTCAACCCGTAATTTTCTGATCCTGGCAATTTGTTTACGATGCTCGAACCTGTGTAAGACATTGTATATATATAAAAAATATAGCGCGCAAAATGGACCATAATATAAATTTAGTTCGTTGGTCTCGTGACAGAGAATAACAATGACGGAGATGAGAGAGGAAATGTTTATATAGTCGTCTATTAACACCGAACGTGACCCTATAAAGAATATTAGAACACATTAGTCATATTCAGTTTAAGTAATTCATAAATTCCGTAAGCCCGTTACCTGATCGGTGTCATAATGTTGAACGAGATATAGGATCTGATTTACCTATTGGCTAAAGTGTAATACTGATGTACAGTGTAAAGCTAAAGTGCGATAGCTGCATTGTCATCGAGTGTATTGCAAAACTAATAATCTTCGAGCCGGATTTCAACCAGCGACCTAAGCTAACCGTTCATACTTCCTCTACAGTCCTCCCCTATCCAACTGAGCTAACCGAAGGTCTAGCTTTAATCTAAAATTCTAAACCATGTTTCATAATAATAGCTATCATGCTTAACTATATCTATCTAGGATTTCCACCTTGCGCGTTGCTCATCAATATTTTCAAATTTTTGTGGCGTTTTGTGAAAAGAAAATGAAAGTTGGTGCTTAAATGCCGTTCATTACATTCCGTGCAATAGACACCATTAAATTGAAGCTATTATACAATGACATCAAATATTCAAAAAACTTATCCTTCGAGCCGCGATTTAGACCAGCGCACTAGGCATAAACTGCTATGACTCCTACAGTCCTCCCGCGCTAGCTAACTTCTACTGCATACCGCACTTAAACCATTTATAACCATTATAAATATCATATATTTATAACCATAAAGTGCTATCACTGACTAACTTAATATTATTCCACTTGCGGGCGTGGCTGTCAGTATGCTATATTGTGTGCTGATTTTTGAAAGAGAATGAATGTGGTTGTTAATTGCCTGTTTACATATAGTTTCACAATCATACAGTAATTAAATCTAAACTATATTTATTTACTGGACGTAAATCAGTTTAAAATCGCAATCCTTCGAGCGCGATTTGAAACACGGGGACTAAGGATAACTGCTTATCAACCCACTATACAGTCCTCCGCTCTACCAACGAGCTATCGAGGAGCTGCGAGTTCTTTCAGTTACAACTATCAATGCGGAATCAAGAAAAAGCTGTCGTAGTTATTAAATACTCAAGTTTGATCCCATCAACTACGTTGCAACCAATTACTAACACTTAACTTGTTTAATAAAGATGGCCAGTGGTATCAGTAATAATCGCGTATAAAAGTATTGTCTAAAATGTGTGCTCCGTTACACCATAAGTGTTGTTATCGCATAAGCAAACCTAGGACGCTAGAATGCCAACCAGGTAAACTGAGTCGGGCCTATTGGTTAAACGGTTCTACAATTACCGCATTTATTATTGAATTGAAATTAAAATTATCCTTCGAGCCGGATTTGAACCGCGACCTAAGGATAACTGCCGTTTCCACTACAGTCCTCCGCTCTACCAACTGAGCTTTATGAGGCGTGCATGGTGATGAACTGCCACAAGTTAGTCTGACTTTTGCAGACAAAGAAACATGGCAAGATACAGAGATAGATGAAAGTTAAAGAGGGGGGTGGCGTGATAAGGATAGAGCAAGAGATAAAATAAATAAATAAATAGTGAAGGCATGACCGAGAGAAGAACGCGCGCTGATAACATTACACATGAATGGTACATTAACAGAAGCCACACGCGCAGCCTATAAATAACGAACGTTGCAAGCACATTAGACAATCGGAAGAATAGGCGTGGTAAACTGAAGCAAAAATTATAACAAAAGGCGAAGCCAATGCTCATTCATAGCGTAGTTCGATCGGTTTATGTTCCTCGTGCAGATAAATAAAATTGCATGAGAGCAAATACGGAGCGCGTATGTAGATCGTCTATAATCGTACGCGTAAAACTGCCGACGTTGTGCAATTAAAGAATTCGAGTTAAGCTAATCGTATGTATTTTATCATCATCACAATGTTAACGAGAATGGTATCCTTATTTCATATGACTGAAGATGTAAATGCGCTACAGTTGTCATTGAGTGTAGTGCCATTAAAGTTGATTCTTCGAGCGGAATTCAACTAGCGAACATAACGATAACCGTTCATAATCTTCTACAGTCTCCTCTACCAATGAGCTATCAACAGGCTTCTTGCTTAATTCCCAAATTATAACCATTTATCATAAATACAGTTTATTGTATCTATATATATATTAGATTTCCATTTTGTGCCGTTGGCCTTCAGTTATGCAAATGTTATGGTCTGGTGTGTGAAAGAAATGTTGTCCTTATATACATTCCTATATTAAATATTTACAAATAGAAATAATTTAAATCGAAACTATTTATATTACTTTCATAAATAAGTTAAAAAACCACACTAATGAAATCTTCGGCGATTTTTTTCAATCCAGCGACCTAAGCATAACTGTCTCTGGTCCACACAGTCCTCCGCTTATACCACCTAATATCGAGATTTATTGCCAAACTTGTTAGTTTAGTATCTATATTCGATCTGATGATGAAACGAAATCAGTAGGGAGGTAAGAGGGAGAGGAGAAAGTAAGCGAGAATGAGAAGCGCATGATAAGTACTTTACTATGGCACAGACACAGCAGCGCGCGGACAACCCACGGAAAGAAAGCGAGAAAAAGAGGGGAGGATCAGAACGAAAGACGAATGGAGAAAATGGAGAAGTTAGGGTAAGAACGAATAGGTTAGTTACCACTGTTATAGGAAAATAATAACATGTATGTGTATGTTTTGGTTCAATCAAAGAGACCCAAAAGTCGCAGCACGGGTCTAGAGTATTTAACGTGACGGAATTCGCATCAAGCACTTGCAAGAAACCCTCAACTCCGCGCGTTTCTATCGCAAGCTAATCAACGTTTAGTGATCGTTACACAATTATGGACGATGCTGATGAAAAAAGGGGACAAATTATTTGAAACGCGCTGATTCTTTCTAACCGTACAAATTATGCGGTTTTTTTATCTTATTAATAATTATGAATTTTAGTAAATATAATTATGATTATTTGAACAAATAGTATGGTATGTTAATGTGCATCAGGGTAGTTCCAATTGGTTCTACACGTCATGATTACCTCTTTGAGTACTAATTCTCCCGTTTGTTTTACATACTTCATAGGTTCGCTCGATCTGCCGAATCCCTGTTGACTGAATGTTCACGATTCGCCTCTGAGGTCAGCCGATCGAAGAAGTTAGCCAGCTTCTAGAAAGTTCCACTCGAGGATTGGTTCATGGACGCTACGTGCCTCAGATCATATCGCACCCTGTTTAAGTATCGCGCACCATCTTTCTCCGCGTGTGTCGTCTAAAATATGAAGAGTTAATTAAGCACATCTTTATAAGTTAGTAATATTAGCCCTGGACATCTAAGGGATCTCCGGATTCTAGCACAATACGGAGTATCGGTAAGATAGACGGACGGCACTGAGAATGTTATCTTGAGAAAAGCGGAAACAAACAATCGCTTGATAATTTAAGTGTCGAAATTGCTGAATACGTTTGGTTTAATGTATGATAAACGAACGATGCTTATCGATCATACTGATTTAACTTGCAATGACAGATTCCTGCATTTCTTAACTTCGCCACAGTCTACGATAATGCGAAGTGCAGCCGCGCGCCGTGATACAAGAGGTGCGACTATGCTGAGTAGTTGGAGACGAGCGCCTCTACAATATATTTCCCTGACCACCGTTTCTGCGTCTGCTCCAGTGGCAGTGCGACGTCATATTTGGGAGCAACGCCACAAAAAGCAAAGTAGACGATGAAAGAACCTGTGAGTGTAACGTTGCGTCTCGTCGAAAAAACCGATATTTGTGAATGTTTACTATCAATGATTAGGGCCTTCAGTAGCGCATTATTTTAGCTATATACCATGACATGAACAATTATTATGTTGTCATACAGAAAGACGTTTACGGTGAGAAGTATTTTTGAAAACATTATAGTAAAAATGTACCGAAATTGAGCAGCGTAAGTGTGAGAATCAATGCCTGTGATGACGCTGGGAAATAATGTGTCATGCTAACTGTGTGTGCGACGAGAAATAAGAATGAAAAGTATCTATATGAGCAAAATGTCACACTATCTTATCACTCTATTGCAGCACTAGCTTGAAAAGTTATGTAACCGGATTTTTATCAATTAGGTTTACAATGTGAAAAGAGGTATACAGAAATGAACATAGATATGTATCAACGGTTCACGCTACAAGAAGTCAAAGGATGTTCGCTGGACAATGACGACGATGCGCCAGCGCACTGCGCATTTCATCCTGCAGTAGGGACAACAACACATTTTCAGTGTTTGAGTTGCACGCGCGCTGCCGCGCGTGTGGTGTGTTGGTGTTTGTGTTGTGTGTGTGTGTGTGTGTGTGGTGTGTGGTGTGTGTGTGTGTGTGTGTGTGCGTGCATGCGTGTGTGTGTGCGCGCGCGTGCGTGCGCGCGTGCGTGGGTGTGCGCGCGTGCGTGCGTGTCTCCGTGTGCGACAGCGTGCTGAAAGAGCATTAATTTTGTTTGCATGTACTTTTATTGATCTGTCCGTGTTAGAGAGGTGATCCGATTCTTAACAAAATACATAACAGACCGCTTACTTTACTTAGGCATCTTTACATCACGGGCATTTGGGCGAGCAATGGGATCAACGCACTCCTTAATCGGCTTCAAACTTTAGCAGGACTGCGAGCAAATTGTAACGCAATACGTCATCCGAGAACTTGCGAACAGTATGGACATACACGGAAGAAAAGGAGTAACTGCTATACTAGCATGCGTTAGTGTTACCTACTACTAACGCCTGCTCCACAGAATTAGCCACAGACAGTGCCGATGAGAGACGGCAGACCGAAAAGACAACGCGAACGGTTCTGAATGGTGGTGCCGAGAAAAATCATTTCAATTCGTTATAATAATTACTAATTAGCTAATTATGTGATATTACTTAGATATATAGAATCCTAGTAGAATTTTATCTGAGATGCTGTTTGAAGCCGATAGCATTTAAGCATGCAGGCACACTTCACCAATTTTGTTGCTCGTAGCAGGAGCAATTTCGGGTGTCGGCAATTTTTGTGGCGCTTTTTGACGCGCGTCACAGCACACGCCACCAACTAGTGGGGTACGTGGCTGCTTGCACGGCCAATTTTGTTGGCCAGATGTTGTTAGGCTTTACACCATTCATAACAGTTATCAAATAAAGAAAATAATCATTTATCAATATTCTGTACTATAGCCTAGGCCATATGTTTGTATATTGTATTTTTGTATGTGGTATAGTTTGTATATTTGTATATTTGCTAATATATAAATTTTCATCATTTCTGTTACTTAGGCCTAAGGAGCGCTATATTTGTATATTTGTATTTTAGTATGTTTGTATTTGTTGTATATTTGTATTTGTATTGAGCCCATTTTGAAATCTCATTGACGGCAGCGCTAATTTTGATTGGTCTGCGAGTGATTTGTTCACGATTGCCGTGTGGCTGCGCACCTTCACCACAAGTTGTCACCACGACAATTTTCGTGATGAGAAAGCAAAACCGGTTTGATTTCTCGGCAATCGTGGTCACCACTAATTTCCGTGGTGAGTGGTCGTGCCGGCCCCCGCACCTTGGCCATATTTTGTAGCGACCACGAAACTTGGCCTTTATCTAGCACGAAACATGATGTGCTGCCAGCTTAATACCAACCAGCGCTATAATGTCTTTTATAGACACATTGTAAAAAAAGCCCCCCGCTTGTTGTGTGCAATGTGTGTGCAGCTTTCAGATTTGTGCCCAACTGTTGACGAACGCACGCACGGACGGACGGTTGGACGGACGGACGCACGCTCATGCGATTCTACAAGCTGCATCTGACTATGTCAGATGAGCTAATAAATATGTCTGCGATAGAATCCCATTAGGGGTGGCACTCTTGATTGTGTAAGGCCAGTGTGGTAAGGTAGCCAAGTATTAGAGACCATACGGATGCTTAATCAAATAGATTTTGGCTGAAAATCCATTAGCAATCTAGGCTGTAATTTTGAAGTGAAACTGTCATATAATGCAAATAGCAGCAAGAGCAAATTTCCTTTTATATTTGAGCATGTAGATAAACTAAGTGTTTGTAGAATTTCCATGCTTCCTTACCCATAGCAGTTGAATATGCATTCGGGAATGACTTGTCTGTTCTTTGTCTCAAGAACTTCCAACTGTTGTTTTCAAATTTACACTCGAGAATTTTGTTGTCCAATTCTTTTAGTTCTTTTGTAAGCTGAAAAAAACAAACATATCCGAATGAAATTACCAATATTGACAATTAACGGGGTCCATACACATAAAGCAAAACAATTTTCCATGACTTCTCCCTGGTGGCTTTTCTAGGATTTAGAAAATTAATTTTCCAGAACTAAAAGATACAAGACAAATGTATCCTATCCGTTCTAGCCGTAATTAGTCAACATCACTTGTCTCACGTTTTATTGCCTCTCAGGCAGTAAACAGTGCTACATCTTCAGTATATTATACTTGTATTATAATTGGTAAAATTTGGACACTGTACACTGTATCACGTGTGTTCGATTCTCAAGACTTTACGTGATTAAACATAATAATAACACATTTTACAAGACGTTCCTGAATCATATGTAATTTTTCTGGAGTTTTCATACCTGTAAATGTTATTTGAAATTGCTGGAACCTTTAAGGCATTCAAGGACCCAAACGAACCCTAATTAATAATTGAATTTGATTAAACCAATCCCAGAAACATCATCAAATCTGTAAAAATTTTGCTGCATCCCATTTCATAGCCCTCTAAATCTATACTATTGATTATATACCAAATAACACACAAATGTAACAGCATATACACACAGGTGAGAGATCGTCAGTTGGGAAGATGTAAAGGATGGGATGACTGTACCTTCATTTGTGCCATCGGCGTATCCAAGCCACCGACATAGAGGCATGCAACCTTCTGTTTTAACAATCTGCAAGATGTGCGAACATCGGGTTAGGTTCTTTCCCCATCCGAAACGAAATTAATCTCCACTAGGTAAATGATCTCACCTTCACCATGAGCCGATGAAATATATTAGAAGCCAGAGAAAAATCGTACGGTACACAAATAGAATGACAAACATAGATACATAATTACATGGTCTGTTTTTCGATGAGTGGGTTGCCCACGTTATTTCACCAATTATTTCGCTTGCAGTTAGAAATTGTCGTTGTGCATACAGACTGCTGCAGGACTACATACCCTACACCTTCTATCTGCGCTATTTTCATCCGGAAGTCTATTGTGTTTAGTGACGCCGGTTTCCACTTCAGCATATCCGAGCAACGACCGCAATGATAGGGCTGAAATACACACACGTTAGTTATATACATACGACTAGTAAAACGTATTATTAACGCTTGACGACCTAAACGAGCACTCGCTAAACTTGGCGTACGCAGATCAGCTCTCTAGAATTTTCATAAATAATGTGCAAACACGGATACGTATGTGCGTGCGTGTAGCGTCCGTCCGTGTGAGTGCCTTTTCATTCATCTAGTCTGTCAGTGTCTGTGCGTGCCTCTTCGCACGTACTGGCATGAACATGATCACATTTGCATAGACACTGTTATAATCAGCATGCTTCTGCCACCCAAGGAGCTAAATATAACAAGGAGAGGAAGCGCCGCCATATCTGGCCCAAAATTTGGATTCGGCAGAGACCCTAGAACAGATTAGTGTTCTATTGTCTCTGGGTTCGGTCTGCACAGCCTTTTCAGCTGATTATGGTCCATAGATGGCACCCTTGAGGCGAAAAGCGCACAGCCAATCCGCTTCCTCTCCTTGTTATATTTAGCTCCTTGCTGCCAACATCATAGTATGTAGCAACATCACACTTCGCCACTCACATCAGTTCCAGGCTGATAGATTAAACCATCGATTTCGTGAGATACTTGGCCTGTAAACTTCGTATCGAGAAGCTGAAAAAACACAGCACGTAAAAAATTTACATATCAAAGCCAACACACTTAATTTTAAAATTCCTTCGCTTCACTCCACTGGTATACCTTCTACACATGCAAGTGTACCACTAATCACTGGGGCGGACGGTACATGTAGCACACGATACGATCCATATCACGATCTCTGCTGTTTCTTTTGTTTTTTAATAAAACTACGCTACTAAACGATATGGATTTTATTCAGTAGAGTACTGATATGTGTATCATTAATAGTCCAACATATTGATACGTGTATCGTCTGGGTTTGTATTCCAATATACATCGATATATCTATGAATTATGCCACCCCCTCAATTGCATTACCATATCAGGAGTCTATTGATAGACTCCTGACCATATGCAGTGTTTCCCCTGGCCAAACAGGTAAGCGAGGCGGTAAAAAAAATTGCGTAGTGGTTGCGCAATCCGAGTAGCGAGCAACGTGAGCACCGAAGGTGATCGCGATGCTAGGGGGCTCCCCCGGAAATTAAAAAAATGGTGCAATTTGGTGCATTCTAAGCTATTCTGAACACATTATATGACTCTTAAATCACCTTTACAGTTGTCAAAAGGAACAAACAAGCTTCTGGAAAAGGTTTTACTTTCGTTTTTCTCCTCCCCAGTCCTCGGTACCCCCATGCATAGATCAATGCTGCCGCATATCCGCAATGTTACAAGTACCTAGAATCTTGAAGTATATACAGTTTACATTGCTTCTAGATATCTAACTGAATAAAAATAGGCCATTTTTCTACGTAAAAAAAAGTGACGAATTCAGCAGCTTTGATTATGTGCGCGTCAGGTGTCACTGGTCGTGCCCTCACTCCCCACGATAACCCCTGCGACATATGAACTTATTGTTATGCGGGCATAAAAACACTGGGCTACGGTACATGCCGCCGCAATCGATTTCTTAGACTGTCACAAGGTTTTGTTTGTGTGGCGAATCATGCGTTGAGGGAGTTCATGCCCTCGGCTCTAGATGTTTTGGATACCCCGTCTACGTTCAGGAACGGCGTGTATTAGAATGCGCTCCTGTTTACATTTCTGTCTAAACTGCCGTTGCGATAACCGTAGTATTTCAGCGTAATATGAAGAGAAAAAATGCCGGTCAGGAGGACCGGCAGTTTCGTAGAGATGGTAGCCGAAGCAAAAACTTGGTGGCCTCGGGCCTCCGGGTCGGCACTAATTTCGAACGCTGTCAATAGTGTAGTTTATTGATGGAAGAACAGTGATTTTCGTCAGCGAGGCGGTGTTTTTGGATAAATTTCTGCGTGGCGGCTGAGATTTGAGCGAGGCGGCGTGTAAATGCAGAGGAAACACTGATATGTATAAAAAAAAAAGAAATATACCAAAAGGTGAAAAAACTCATGTCCAACTTGTTCGATTATTTAAGGGACTAAAACACTAATTCAAACTAAAAACGACTAAATAGTACCTTTCTCGTTTCCGTCAGGTCGTAAAATGGTTTCGCTCGAACACTAAAAGATTCTTTTGTTCTATCAATTTTCCCTTGCGTCATCATCTGATGTCGGGGGCCAATCAGCTCCCTTCCTATACATAGCAACCGCCTGTCAAAGTCACATCCACCTACATCATTACCCTGTAAAGCAAACAACATTCAGCACATATGATAGCAGCTACCTAAATATCTTAATAGCACTGGCAGTACAATAGTATAGAACTTTCCACAAAAATTGCATATTGACGGTCATATAATAGACACCTGCCACTCACAATATACTTGATGTCATATAATAGACGTTTGGGCAATTATGCCACACTTCGTGACGTCATATAATAGATATGTCCGCAATTAAAAGTTGACAAGTCATTTAGAATAGTAGTTACCTCAAACTTGATTATATCATATAATAGATATCTGGGCACTTTTTCTCCATCAACCTCATCAATAATCATCTCCTGTCAGACAAAGAGGTTTTTTGAGAAACTTCAGAACATTGTTTGCATGCTATGCTGCCACATTTGTTTTCATAGTTATCACATAAAAAAAGACAGTTAAGAAGCAAATGCCTCAGTAAAAATGCAACCACGTACATTACTTGCAAACGTATAATGTGATAATTGCTTTTTAATAAAAAGAAAAGCAAACGCAGCACTTACTACTAAAGTGATATGAACTTACTAGATTTTAAAATTAAATTAAGAAATTTCGTTATTTTCTGCGCATTGATACAAGGATGTACAAATAAGCATGACTCGTCACACAGTGAGATAGGTAGGATTTTGAATTAGACTGCATCTTTGGGCACATACCCCATCCACTAGCGTATCAACTACATGTTCCTCTGGCTGTTTTCGCTTTGGAAACCGTAGGCTGTCGATTTGGAAGACACAGTTATCTCTGTCTATCATGTAAACCTGGTTTTCACCATCTATCAGCATCATGTACCTGCATAAACGATCTGTTTTATATCACGATTCCACACGAACTCACGCACGCACACAACTGTGCAGCATACGCAACACTAGGTCGCAACATGCATGCATACACACAGAACCCATACACATGCTTATACACATCTTTCATGCCACACTGAGAGATGTTTTCAATATTGACATCAACTTACCTAAATCCATCAGCTTTCCAGCTAACCTTGTATGGTTTCTTGGTCAACAAGGAAATATTATGGATGTCCATGGATACTGGCTGAGCTCCAGGAAATCCAGTCCTACAATAAAATACTGACTAATAATATCACTAGGTGGCATACAATCATGGCTAATACACACCATTCATTAAAAACACACATTGTGTGTATATATCTCTATATCGTGTTGACTCCAAACTTTAGACAAGAGCTTTAAACATTAGCAACATTGCCTGACAGTTCAGATGAGCATTTAAATGGCATGTTGCATTGACCAGGGTACGACGACCTCGCGTATAGATAGTTTTCTTCAGCCTGACTGTTAGCATGGTATCACTGACATAGTACTCACCCATTCCATTTGCACATGTCTTGACATTTTCTCTGTATCTGTGCTAGCGTTGGCTGCATAGTAATCGGAGTGATACCACTCACCCCGTCCATGAACTTTGGATTCTGAAATCAGCATTCAATATAAATTCTGTAGCACATATAATTTCACCCAGTCGAATCAGTTTCCCAAATGGAATTTCAGATAGTCAGACAAATTTTAAAATGCATAAGATTTTGGCTAGCACAACAGCCCTTTACACTGTTAATATTATTTTCCACAACTGTGGGAGACAAATTGATACATTTACATGTCACTTTGGTTTTCACTGGAGTTCCCTGAAGGAATTGTAGATATGCAGGTAAGGCAGGTCTGTCATACGCCACAACACCAATCCGTCGCTCACATGGTAAACCCTTAAGAATCGCGATGGACAGGTGTTTGAAATCCTGGCAAATCCCCAGAACCCCCCCACCCCAATCCCCAGAACGCGACCCATAGTTCACAATGAATGCTAACGGGGCACTGAGTACGACTTCTATTCCGTATCTTACACATGTACCATGAAGCTTAAGGTAGGCGATCACAAGGATTATGTGGAGGTGTGATGTAGATTATGCTAGAGTGCATGGGGGGGGTAACATGCAAGCGAGAAGCAACAGGTGATTGCGACGATTGCACAACTGCTTCATCAATCACATATGGACCTCACACTGGTTTTTCGCACTGCAGCCGAGAAGTTCGCGAGAGCAAGCGACAGCGCGAGTGGGATTCGCGAAGGTCAAGGCTTCACCGTACGCACCTTCACGTGCAGCTCGCGCTTGAATCGCTTCCGACTGCCATTCTGCGTGCTGCCATCTTGCGAGAGGTTGTTGGGCAGCGGCTCACCGTCATCGTCCAGATTGCTGTCGTCACTCTCTGAGCATTCGACATGATTATCATTCACAAGTTAACATCATATATTACGCTATATGTTATTATATATATATATATATGTATATATATATATATATATATATATAGAGAGAGAGAGATTTTATTATATATATTATGCTCATATTATTATATGTACAGCTCTTCCTATCGAACAGTTATAGTTTATCTTGCATTTGCGACAACTATCTGGAAAACTATCAATGTTCTGCAATACTCGTGTAAAACTACTCACCCGTGTACCAGTCCGGAAGAGGGGGAGGGGGAGGAGCATCTTCCCTGTCGCCATAACGGCCAAATAACTCTTCCAAGTAATGTCCTTTGATGATGCCAGGCGGTCTGCTTTTCTTAAAGGCATCCACTGCTGCTTCGATACTAGAATGAATAAGTGATGCAAATGACAGCAGTAGGTTCAGTATTAATACATGTTGCCACGCAGAAACAACTCAGAACAAACAAAGAAACAACTCACACATAAGTAGGCATGCACGCACATCCACCTAAAGAACGTACAGAGTAGACTCACAAACACTCACTCACGTGGCCAGTTTCAAATTTTTAGCCTCCCTTTAACACCTCTCTCGGTTTAACATTTCTTAAATTAATCTGACTGTGAACAATACCAAGAAGACTACTAAACCAGGCGCCTGTGTATTTATACTTAGTTGACAATATCAATCGCCCATTTCGATATTCATTTGCATGACTTCTTGACACGAGTATCGGGTAGTTTTGTTACTCTGCAAAATTGCCCACTCATCTTAGTGTAATCAGAGCAATGCACGTTTATGTTCAGAAATGGTGGGATGATATTCTGTAAAGATAAATTCCTCATTACCTCCAGTCGCATTTCTCCACCAGATAAGAGCAGATCAAGAAACCAGTCCTGTTGAAACCATGGGTACAGTGGATAACTGTTCAATAAAGAAAAAAAGGAAAAATTAACTACAGCACATATTCAAATGTAGCTATTGTTAATGAGATTTCCATAATTCTATGTATATAATTACACCATGCAAAGACACATCATATGATATTTAACAAGTATATTTGTTAATTAAACAGACATCACCATTAATACTCTTTAACAGTATAATATGATTAAACATAAATATTAACATGTAGAAACTTGTATTCCTAAGATAAGCAGAACAATATTGTTGAGGAATTTTTACACGCTTTTACTGACAGCCGTACATTAAACATGATTTACAATAATAAGCATCGAAATACTATATTAGTATATACAGTACTGTGTCATTATTGTACAGTATTTTGCCGATATTGTGTCGGTATAATGTTGTTGTTACACAGTGTTGTATCATTTTTAGTATTGTTTACATTTTGTCTTTATAATTTTGTTGTTATTCGTTTTCATGCAGTATTGCATTGTTATTGGAGCGTATTGCACCGTCATCACGCATCCCCACCCGCAGCAGCCTCACCGATGATCTCGAGCGGATGCTGAGCGACAAACTTTTGACAGAGCTCGATGAAGGCGCGCGTCTGATCGACGGATGGAGTCTCGCCGAAGCCGCGGCACTGCAACTTCAGGTACTTGGTGCTCGTCTTCTCGACCTCAGCCTTGTCGTAGAACCGATTCGTGTTCGTCAGGTCAATCCAGATACCGGCTTTGACCTGTGTGCGTGGAGGGAAACACGCGCGGTCGGTTTAGAAAGTGCTCAAGACTTCTAGTGTGAACACTTGCAGAGGAGATCTCCAGTACCGCCCCGTTTATGTTGAACAAAATTGGTGTTGTCACGTATAGATCCGCTTGGAAGTATCAGATCCAGAGTTAAGATGAAATGGCTGTTTTCCTACTTTTATACTTGTAGGCATGTTGCACTACAGATTCAGACACATTTGATGATTACTCGAAAAATTCTGGAAGATGAGATGTTTTAAAATGTAGTACTTCCATTTTTCAAAGCAGCAACTCAAAGAAATGGTAGCAATGAGGCTTCTCTCTGGCCATCTCAATGCTACAAATGCCTGATCTGGTGCAACCAATAAATTGACAAACATACCTTGTAACTGTTTAGCGACATAAACAACATCGAAACCGGAAAGCGAAATTCCTCTGGTACTTGGTCATCATAACGCGAGTCAAGAGGCGTCTTGAATGGCAAAAACTTATCTAAAAAGCAACATGTATACAACTATACTGCAATAAAGGCTTGCCGTATTGTTAGCGCAATGTCCTTAGAATTGTGCCATGTTACAAGATATAAAGAATGACATAGCAACACCTCACCAGGCTCACTTAAATTTGTTTACAAGCAAGCATATAGGGGCATATTCACATATTAGTATTTGTATAAAAAAAAAACACAATCTAACGGTTTGTACTTATATGGACAAGTTAACCCTTCTGTCTATTTAAAATAAATGCCTTTACATCTAATGCTATAGAAATCTTTGGTGAAAGAATAAACACCTCCAATAAGTGAAGATCCTTTGCGTGGACAGTGGAGCCACCTAGGGGGCAAGGGTCCATGATTTCTTCTGTTTGCCATTCTTTCATACCTATAAAATAAAGAAGGAACCAGCGTTTACAAGTTTTGCATTACAATTTGCACGTAGCTTAGTATTTTTCTAGTGGATGTAACAAGTATTTTGTCTGGTCTTTAAATCATGTTTATATAAAAGCTTGGCCATATAATTTAAACAGACCAAGCTTTACATTACCAGTGTAGTCATATTTGTCACAAGGCATTTTTTGGCACTTTATAATTAGTTGCGCTAAAATATTTTTAAGTAACTATCTGTTATTTGTTAATCATGTCAAACCATATGTGTACTGATAATTGCACAAAACCTTTAATTTTCAGGTCCCTAGGACCAAACAGAACATTAAAGGAATAATAGGTCCTTGATTATGCAATGTTGACGAATGCTAGAGTAACTGGCACCTTGTGTAGATAATAAGTACATTACCTTATAGCCAAACGCGTATTAGTTTGTCCAATATCACTGCTCGTTACATTACAAACAAGACTTGAAATCGGTTGTTGATATGTATCAACGTATCATTTACATGCCGTAAATGTCATCCAGGAGTCAAGCGATGACGTAAACATTTGTGTGGCCCGTATGTTTTGGACGCCAGATGAAACGAAGGTGTCAGCGGTGTAACCACGGCCACAGACTAAACATGGAAATAGAGTAAAACACACGTAATAATCACGGACGCACGTGGACAGCCCTGACAAAAAGTTCCTTATCACGAGCGTCCATGTTTACGAAATCACTGATGATAGCATTGCGTACGGCCGAGCATGCGTGCGAAAATGTCCGGTGCACTATAAATCTGTATCACACCCGCTTCGCCGGCAGCGGTTTGAAACTGTAAACAACCGATTGTTGGACTGCGGATTTCAATTAGACATTTCTTAGTAACCAGCAGTGATATTGGACAAACTAATACGAGTTTGGCTATAAGGTAATGTACTTATTAACTACACAAGGTGCCAGTTAATCTAGAATTCGTCAACATTGCATAATCAATGGGCCTATTATTCCTAATTAAACGCACACTGCTTATAGCGAAATAGTTTAAGAATTAATGTACTGCAGATTAGAGTAGTGGGTTTTACTGCACACTATAAGCAGAAGCTTTCACCAGTAGGTTTCACTACATTTTCAGTCACAAACTTACAATCTTGCAGCTGCAGACTTACAAACTCAGTTTCGCATGCATGATGCCACGCACGCGCACATACGCACGCACACGCACACCCACATACACCAATCTACTCCCACCTGCAAATATAGTTCATGCCACATTTAAAGAACGGATATTCCCAGTACAACTTACAACCTGTTACTGAGCCAACAATTAGTTAGATAAGTTTTAGTTGCTGTAATTTTACATAGGAAAACAAGGAAGAACTCGTCTAGCAATGATTTCCTTGAAGTCATTCTCTGGATAGTGAAAATTTAATCGAATTAGATTAAAGGTTGGCGCCCTGGCAGTAACTGCATGCACGTACTAGTATGTAGGCCTATTATGCATAATTATATCCTTTTACAGCTGTTTGATGATTTGAACTTGAATTTTTGTGACGGAGTCTGGAGAGCCTATTTCATGTGAATAATGAATTTTTTTTTAAATGCATTTTTTGTGGCAGGAGGTTTTGGAGCATGCGGGCGGTGGATGCAAATCTAAAACTTTCATTCTCATGGCCTAACCTAGACACTATCTCTCTGCATAATTAGGAAGCTGATGTCTCATTCACTAGTTAGCCATAGTGCAGTGGTGGGCAAACTTTTCAGAGCGAAGGCCGCATCAGTGGGCCATAAAAAGTCAAAGGGCCACACCTTTAAAAAATCGGGCAGTGCGCTCTAAGATAATACGTGCGTTTCGCCTCAAGGGCGCCATCTCTGGACCATAATTAGCTGAATTGGCATTGTGAGCGAACCCAGAGACAATAAAACACGAATCTGTATGACACTGAAAAAGTCAGCCTCGGTTCAAGCACAAACATGTTGGCTCTCACAAAAATTTATTGATTTTTTTTATTTTGCTGCAGGCTTCCGCGGGCCGCACAGAACCCCGTAGAGGGCGGCATGCGGCCCGCGGGCCGCAGTTTGCCCACCCCTGCCATGGTGTATTATGAATAGACAACCTTTTTTACATGTACGCGGGAAAGCAAAACACTCTGACAGTTCACATGTACCGTTATATGGAGAAATGAGCATGTACACAGGTGCCACATAGTGTTAGCCATCGAATAAAGTTTAAAATGAAAAATCGGTAAAATTTTTCCTAAAACCTTGATAGTAGGTATCCTTAATGCCTTAATGGTTTAATTTGTGTGCTGATTATGTAAGACCAGTTTTATAAGAATTTGGAGTGGTTGTCTGAAATTAGGATTAGTGGCCATTACTGACAACTCTATACTTTCTATTCTTACGCTCATGCGAACATTTAAGTGATTATAAGTTATATTAACCCCTTTTAGCCGTTTGATTGGCCATATCATATGAAACTGTCTCTTCATAAAAAAAAATAAAGCACTATTCTGTGACGACTGTCACTATTCATAAAATAATTCGGACCAGCCTCAGGTAAGCCTGAACCTTTATTTCGTGTAATATCAGTAGTGTGCAGTACCCGTAGTGCTTGCTGCCATCAACAAAAATACTGCCACTACTCTGCAGTGGTAACTAACCAGTACAGAGACTCCAGAAGGTAATACTAGCCAGTGGCGAGTACATTGCCTAGGCTACGGGTGAGATAAGTTCAATTTGTGTTAGGCCTAGTCAGCCTAGTTGAGTCGGCGCCATAAATTACCTGCCTAAAAATTAATACTGGTGACGCACCTTACTGGTCCAAATTATTCGCACACAATTACAGTAGGCCGTTCTACGTTGCCAATTAGGCCATTTTACAAGCTTACACTGCATTTAAACAGTATGCTTCGTTAGCGTTTCATCACAGGCTGCTCAAGCTTCTCATAAGTGTGCTCTGATATCTCTCACAACTGTCATGAAACCTCGCGAGACTCCGCGAGACCAACACCTGTCATGTCTGCGCCCACAAAGTACATGTGATGTGACACTGTCACTAGTTGTTGTTAACAATTTATTAACGTGAACACGTGTTTGTTGATTTAATCAAACCCATTGAATAATTATACATAATGAAGAATGTGAGCTCAGTCCGGAAGAAAGGAGATCTAAAAGCACAGCCCAAAAAGAAAAAGAATTCGAGGTTTAGGAAGCGAAATGTAAGCATCGAATTTAGTAGCTCCAAGAAACGGTATTGCTAGGGTTAGATACCTAGGGCTAGGGTTAGGGTGTCACACAGCCTGGTCGGGTTACGAATTTAGGCGCTCGACCACAGCCACCACAGCCTACAGGGACCTGAGGCGAAAAAAGAAGAAGAAAAAAGTTATATATATAAAGAGAAGAAGGGGTCTAACTTCTGCACGCTGGCGATCACAGTAACCTTTCATTTCAGCTCCAACCACAGACAGAAATTCACACTTATTCTATCAACTTTTGCACCATATCACAGCCAGGGCCGCCTTCGGCTGTGATACCTCGGTTCCGACCAGACGACTAGCGGGCATCCATCACAGCCGAATGGGATTAGTACCGACCGTGGTTTATTCAAAATGGCGGCGCCCATACAGAATCACGCTTCAGCTTGTTTTGAGCTCATCTGACATAGTCAGATGCAGCTTGTAGAATCGCATGATCGTCCGTGCGTCCGTCCGTCCGTCAACAGTTGGGCACAAATCTTAACCGCTCGACGTACGGTCACGATATTCGGGACGTGGGGGGGTAATCCGAAAACGAGTTGGGATGTCGAAGCTGGGGGTCAAAGGTCAAAGGTCAAGAGGTGTAAAAGAAGGGGGAACATTCACTCCTTAACTTAAGGTATAGGGAGGAAATGCAAAATTGCGGCACAAATCTAAACGGCCTGACCTAGGCTCGTGATAGTCGGTGTATAGCATCATGGTAGGAAAAACCATCATTGTGCCGAAATTGGAGGTCACAGGTCAAAGGTCAATGGGGCACAGGGCAGATTTTAGACATTTTCTGAGGACATGGTGTGACCGAGCGATTGAAAAACTTTTTTGTTTCAGCGGTGACCTTTAGAAAATCATATGATTTAAGGAGCGTAAACCTTGTTCAACAAACATTTGCCTTTGCAATTAAACTGTGCAACTGTAGCCTCACATTGACACAGGTATGGGCTCTAATAATAGCAAAAGCAGTTCAGTCCTTTGTTAACAGTCAACAAATCAATGTTTAACCCTCCTCTTGAGGGTCAAAAGGTTATCCAACACTTACTCTTCGCACGTCAGTGGAAAGCACATTTCATGGTCCTTTCAATAAAGCCATAAAAATGCTAGGGTGCTATAGACAGACTGCTTGCCATCTTAGGCCTGAAGGCTGAATGATGAATCAGTGAATGCTCACGAGGCAAAAACACAGGCAGCCCATGGCTGGCACGCTTCTTATCATAATTGTTGCCTGCCAACCTGCAATGCACCTGTTAACTCACAGCTGAGCAACTGCCTGAATATACTTACTTGGATTTTAGCCTGTACCTACTGTACGATTTCAGGAACGATGCCATCTTTGATTATTGATTACACTTGCACCTGCGCCAATCTTCGTCTGGCAACTATTAGCGTAGTTTAAATTAGATGTTTTATTCTCTATGTAACTTTGTAATACGAATAAAATAACTAAGCTAGTACCATATTATAATTATTATAATGATTACGTTTCACTATCTTGAATCTTAACTATATATCCTGTAGCGTTATTGCCTGCGTATCCATTGTTACCAGTTTGTTGCGAACAGTAAGCTGTTATCCATATGACATAGTAGAGACGACTATATATATTGATTCTATGACTGTTAACCAGGGGCATGAGGAATATAAGCATATTAATGGGCAGTAAAAGGCATCATCGCGGGTTTTAATTTTTAATTTATTAATGTAAAGAGATGAGAGAAAGTCTATAGATAAGAGAGGAGGAGTAGTAAATTGAGACGGGGATCAGGAAAACTGGTGATCGGTGTGTAATGCGAGCGTGAAATCGGGTACATATTAGTCTGCGAGATTGTTTGTGGCAACGGGGATGGGAAGGTGGGAGGCAGGGGAGGGAGGTCGAATTATAGGGGGAGGGAGATTGGATGGTAGGGGAAAGTGAGAGGCAAGAGTAGTGTAAGGTGGGAGGCTTATGGGGGAATGGGAGTTGGGATCGCAGTGGGGAGGGAGGTGGGGTAGAGAAGGACTCCCGCCCCATCTAATTAAACTTGGTAGAGTCCATGCTTCCATAATGTTGAAATCTTTTATATGATAGATTAATAAATTAGATAGCTTAATCTAGTGATCACATTAATTCGAAGTGAAAGGCAAGTATCATTTATATTAAATATAAGACCAATATCTGCTGGGGGGAGATAGTGAGCGTTCTAATGCAATTGAGTGTACGTCAGACTGCGTATCTGCATCATCTGTCGCGTCTAACAAATGTGTCACTACGCAGCGATCTGATAGTTTATTAACCGTAGCAAAATACCTCCAGATGAGCCTCAGGCTCGCTTCTGCGGCTCTTGTTCTCTCTCCCCTTCTTCCCCTTCTTGCGCCCTTTCTTCCCCCTCTCTCGAGCCTTTGCTCGCCTAGCTATCAGCTGGAGGCCACAGAATTATGGCCTTTCGCACTTTCGGATTCACCCTAGCTAGTAGCTGCTATGCAGTAAGTAAGTATTGATCTCGGTGTACAACAGCGTACACTGCTGCTTGCTGCTGCTGCTGCCCTGCCCGCACACAGCGCCGCATGCGCACAGAGGCCCTCACTTCATTTCTGGTATATTAAACTTAATAATTGCCAGCTGACGATGATCGCTGCGATCCTCCTCGACCGGTGCGCCACCGTCGTCTCGCGCGAGATCTCGCGGAGTGCCGTCTTGTAAGCGGTGCTGTGCGTTGAGTGGCGCGCTCCTGGCGAGAAAAGAGTGTGTGGCGTGTTGTAAGGACTTGCGTGTGGAAAATTGCAGCCGAACCTAACCCCAACTTCCTACGCCTAACTGTGATCCCAACGCAACCTACCCAATTGTGTAAACGCACTGATATCACCGGCGCTCGTGTAAACACCAATGATGTCAGCTGGCATCGTCTCGGTAAACCCCAATGATGTCCAACGCGCGCTCGCGTAAACGACGCAATGATGTCACGGGGTCCTCGTGTAAACATCAATGATGTCACCGGCGTCTCGTGTAAACACCATGATGTCACCGACATCTTAGACAGTACACGCGTTGTCAGCTATGGAGTCACCGCTGTTTGCTTCGGCCCCTCCGCTCGGATGCGATGCTGGGAGGATGCTGCCGCGAATGCGCAGTGCTGGCTGTCCGCGGCAACGCTCCCGCGCGCTCGATGGAAGATATAATAAACATGGCACCATCTCTCCGCGGCAAAGTCAAATTAGGACCACTTCAAGCCGCCGCCGGATGCTGCTGCTGCTGCTGCTGGCTGGCTGGCTGCTGCTGCATGCCTGCTGCTACTTGCTACTCAGCTGCTAACCTGTGTGCTGCTGCTGCTGCTCGCCGCTGCTACTGCTACCTATGCTGCTGCTGCGCTACTACTGTGCTGCTAACTACTGACTGCTATAGCTATTGCTGCTGCTGCTGCTGGGCTGCTACTACTTGCCTCGCTGCTGCTTGCTGCTGCTTTCTGCTGCTGCTACTACTGCTCGCTACTACTGCCTACTACTGCTAACTGCTCCCTACTGCTAACTGCTACTGCTACTGGCTACTGCACTGCTACTACTGCTACTGCTACTACTACTACTACTGTGCTGCTGCTACTACTCATGCTACTGAGCTACTGCTGCTGACTCGTTGCTGGTATGGCTTGCCACCGACGCAGCATGATGCCCTACTCTAGAACGGGGTAGCGTAGCGTGCAGGCAGGTCGGCAGGAAGCAGGAAGGCCGGGAGGCATGCAGGCAGGCAGACAGGCAATGCAATGGAGCAGGCCAGGGAGCACTGCATGGAGGCAGGCAGGCTAAGGCAGGAAGGCAGGAAGGCAGGAAAGGCAGGAGGTTATGCAGCGCCAGGCAGACAGGCATGCATGGAGGCAGGAGGCAGGACGGCATGCATGGAGGGCAGGCCGGCAGGCAGGCAGGCAGGCAGGCAGAAAGGCAGGCAGGCAGGCAGCAGGCAGGCAGCAGCAGGCAGGCAAGGCAGGCAGGCGAGGCATGTTGTTATTGATCGCGTTTGTATCGGTCGGCCGCTGCTACTGACTACTGCTAGTGCTACCGCTGCTACTGCTAGTGCTACCGCTGCTACTGCAGCTATTGCCGCTGAAATGTAAGATTACGTGAATTTCTCGTGCCGCGAGCAGCGTGGTGATTGTTGCCGTGTGCGTGCGTGCAGCCGCTGTGTGTTCGCGTGCGTGCGCTGCTGAGCGCGTGGCTGATTGCTGCCGTGTGTGGCGCGCGTCGCGTTGCGCCCTGTGCGTGATCGCGCGTGGCTTGATTGACTGGCCGTGTGTGCGTGTCGCGTCGCGTGTGTGCGCCGTGGTGCGTCGCGTGAGCGCGTGGCTGATTGTTGGCCTGTGTTGCGTGGCGTGGCGCGCGTGACGTGCGCGTTGCGCGCGCGTGGCTGATTGCTGGCCAGTGTGGGTGTGCGTGCGTGAGTGTGCGGCCGTGCGTGCGCGTGCGTGCGCGTGGCTGATTGCAGCCGTGTTGTGTATGTGGCGGTGCGTGTGTGCGGCGTGGCCGTGCGCGTGGCTGATTGCTGACCGTGTGTGTGTGCGTGCGTGTGTGGCGCGTTGCGTGCGCGTGCGTGAGCGCGTGGCTGATTGCTGGCCGTGTGTGTGCGTGCGCGCGTGTGTGCGCGTGCGTGCGCGTGGCTGATTGCTGGCCGTGTGTGTGTGCGCGTGTGTATGCGTGGGCGCGGCGGACGCGTGGCTGGATTGCTGCCGTGTGTGTGTGTGCGTGCGTGTGTGCCGTGGCGTGCGCGTGGCGTAAGCACACCGCACACAGCAACCGATTTTAGCAAACGATGAAACGATGAAAACGATGAATCGATGAAACATAGGTGTGCGGGGCTGAATATGCGAGCTGAGAAAAAAATACAACTGCGTCCAAGCGAACAATCAAGCGACAAGCGAATTGAGTGTGAATTACACAGCCAGCTCGCACACGCTGTTCAATCGTTCCAAGGTCACGCGCAACACCACAACACACGTCCAAATCATCGTCCACACAGAAATCAAACATTTTGATTTTGAATTATCGTCCGATAAAAATAAAATCGTCTACAAATGATCCCCGCACACCTACATCGTTTTCATCGTTTCATCGTTTCATCGTTTCATCGTTTGTAAAATCGTCTGGTGTGCGTGGGCTAAGCGCGTGCTGGCTTGCAGGCCGGTGTGTGTGTCGTGCGCGTGTGGTGTGTCGCGCGGCTGTCCGCGCGTTGTGTACGTGTTTTACTTAGCGCGTATTCATGTTTGGCGCGCGTGTAGTCGCTTTGCGTGTATGTGCTGCGTGTAATGTGTGTTGTGTGTTGTACGGGCATGCGTGCGGGCGTGTGTGGTGTGGTGTGTGTGGTGTGTGGTGTGTGTGTGTGTGTGTATGTGCTCGCGCTTGTGTCTGTGTGTGTGCGTGTTGTACGTGCGTGCGTGCGTGCGGCGTGCGTGCGTGGCGTGTGTACGTGAAGTGCGTGCGGCGTGTGTGTGTGAGATGCGTGCGTGTGTCGTGGGTGCGTGCGTGTGGCGTGCGGGCGTGTGTGTGCGTGCGTGCGTGTGTGGTGATTACTGCTGTGTATGTATATGTACTTACTACCCTTATGTATAGTATGTATAGTATATGTATGTACTGTATAGTGTATTAGCGGCACCCTCACCTCCCGACGGCTCTCCACTCCCAGCGAATCGAGCAAGCAGGCCAGCAGCCAGCAGTCTTCACCCCCTCTCCCCCTCTCCCCCTCCTCTTTCCTTCTCTCGCTTTCCCTCTCTTTCTCTCCCCTCTCTCTCTGTAATCGATGGTTGACATGCCGGCACGAATGTAAGGATAATAAGTATGTGTACAGCAGCAGTAGTAGCAGGCAGCCAGGCAGCAGCAGCAGCATGGCAGCAGCCACAGTAGCAGCAGTAGCAGTTAAGCAGCTGGGCACAGCAGTCAGTAGTCAGTAGCAGCAAGTGTAGTAGTCCTAGTAGTCCTAGTAGCAGCAGTAGCAGGCAGTAGTATAGTAGGGCAGTAGTAGCAGCAGTATCAGTCAGGCAGTAGCAGTAGCAGTAGCAGTCAGTAGAGCAGTAAGCAAGTAGCAGTAGGCACGAGTAGCAGCAGTAGCAGGCAGTAGCAGGCAGCAGTCAAGTATGCAACACGCAGTAGCAGTAAGTACAGCAGTAGTAGCAGCAGCAGTAGCTAGCAGCAGCAGCAGCAGCAGCAGCAGCAGTAGCAGCCAAGCAAGTAACAGCAGTAGTACAGTAGTAGCAGCAGCAGTAGCAGGCTAGCAGGTAATCATAGCAGTCAGCAGTAGCAGTACAGTAGGCAGCAGCAGTAGCGAGTATGCAGTAGCAGCAGGTCAGTAGCAGTTAGTAGCAGCCGTATATAGCAGCAAGTAGTAGCCACACAGTAGTAGTAGCAGCCGCAGTAGCAGCAGCAGTAGCAGCAAGTAGTAGCAGTAGCAGCAGGCAGTAAGTCACAGTAGCAGTAGTAGCAAGCAGTAGTGACAGCATTAGTAACAGCAGTAGCAGCAGTAGTCAGCAGCAGTAGTAGCAGCAAGTTAAGTAGCGGCAGTAGCAGCATCGCAGTGAGCCAAAGCCCAAAAAGCAGTAGTTAGCAGGCAGTAGTAGCAGTAGCAGTAACAGCAGTAGTAGCAGTAGCAGCAGCAAGTAACACAGTAGTAGGCAGCAGCAGCAGGCAGCAGCAGCAGCAGTAGCAGCAAGCCAGTAGTAGTAGCCAAGCAGCAGCAGTATGCAAGCAGGCAGTAGTAGTAGTAGCAGTAAGCACAGTAGTGAAGAGCAGCAGTAGCAGCAGCAGTAGTGGTAGTAACAGCAGTAAGGCAGCCGCAGTAATATTCAGTAGCAGCACGCGTACAGTAGCAGCAGTAAGCAGCAGGCAGTAAGTAGTAGCAGCAGCAGCAGTAGCACAGCATATAGTAGTAGTAGCAGTACGTAGTAGCAGTAGCAGTAACAGGCAGTAGTAGCAGTAGCAGCATCAGTAACAGCAGAGTGAGCAGCAGGCAGTAAGTAGTAGTACAGCAGTAGCAGTAGCATGCAGTAAGTAGGCAGTAATAGAGTAGCAGTAGCATCAGTAGTAGCGTCAGTAGTACAGAATACAAGTAGTACGAAGTAGTCATCAGCAGTAGTAGTGAGCAGCAGGCAGCACAGCAGCAGCAGCCCGCAGCAAGTAGCATCATGTAGCGTCGACATCGTGACACCCGCCTTAATATTGATGGCAGATTTATCACACTCTGCTGTCCGTCCCTGAGCAGTAATCGCCCGCGCTGTTACTTACTTCATCCCCCCGCAGAGACGTTTCTAATGCATGTAGACGCATGTTGCCTGTGTGTGTGCGTGCGTGTGTGCGAGTATGTGTGTGTGTGTGTGCGTGTGCGTGTGCGTGTGCGTGTGCGTGTGCGTGTGCGGTGTGCGTGTGCGTGTGCAGTGTGCGTGTGCGTGTGCGGTGCGTGTGTGTGTGCATGCGTGATGCATCGTGCGTGCCGTGCGTGCGTGGTGTGTGCGTGTGCCGTGTGCTTGTGGCGAGTGTGCGTGTGCGTGTGTCGCTGTGCGTGTGCGTTGTCGTGTGTGTACGTTGTGGGTGTGGTGTGCGTGTCGCGTGTGCGTGTGCGTGTGCGTGTGCGTGTGGCGTGTGCGCGTTGCGCGTGCGCGTGTGCGTGTGCGTGTGCGCCGTGTGCGGTGCGTGTGTGGCGTGCGTCGGCGCGTGCCGTGTGAAGATCGATGATAGACAGCAGGAACGCAGAAGAAAACAGAGGTACAAATATGAGAACACAATTGACAAAAATAGAAAATATATAAAATAGCAGTATGGGCAGGGAGTAGGAGAATGGGAACTATTGCAAATTTTTCCTGAGAGTCAGACGAAATGGGAGTACAGGCGAATGGGACCGTAGGCCGAATGGGGTTTACCCGTTGTTACATGTACACACGCACACGGGTCGCTTGTATGTACACGACGTACGCTCGCGCTGTACATGTACACACGCACGCTCGCTTGTAACATGTACGACACGCACGCTCGCTTGTACATGTACACCCGCACTACAGGTATGGCTTGCGGCTTGTACATCGTACACACGCACGGAGCTCGTTTGTAGCATGTACACCACGTACGCTGCGCTTTGTTACATGTATTAACACGACGGAAGCCTCGCTTAGTACATGTACACGACGCAACGCGCGCCGCTGGTACATGTACACATGGCACGCTGTCGCAGACTGGTACATGGTAGCACCAGCGCAATGCCGCTTGTACATGTACACCGACACGAGCTCGCTTGTACATGTTAACACACAGGTGCCCAGGAGATACACTCACGCTCGCTTGTAAACATAGTCAACAAGTACGCTCGCTGTAACATGTATATACGCTCGCTTTGTACAATGTCAACGGTAACGAAACCACCACGCTCGCCAGTTGTACATGTACACATGACAGGGCTCAGCCTTACAATGGTACACCGCAATGCTCGCTTTACATGTACACAAAATACGTCACGCTCGCGGCACAGTGAGATCGGAGACGGATTGTACATGTACTACACGCCACGTCGCTTTGTACATGTACACACGACGGTACGCAGCTGTATATTCTACCTGTATACACTCCCGCTCGCTTGTATATCTACCATGTACAACGGAGCACGCGTCCGCTTGTACATGTACACACGCCGCTCGCTTGTATATCTACATGTAACACGTACCTCGCTTGTATATCTACATGTACACACGCCACGCGTCACGTGTGTGTACTATGTAAACACACCACGCTCGGCTTGTAACATGTAGAACACGACGCCGACCGCTTGTATATCTACATGTTCACACAACGCCAGGCTTGTACATGTACACACGCACCGCTAGCTGTAGCATGTACACACGCACGCTGCGCCTAACAGGCAGAAAATTCCCAGTTGGTCTACACCCATTTCGCCTACCTCCAATTCGTGTCTACGCTCAAAATCTACCGCGGCATTCGGATTCCCATTTCGTCTACGATCGTTTTGGTTCACTCCAATAATTCATTTAATACATAATAAATTATGGTGTTTGATGGCATACATGAGTTAACTGTGTGTGTGTGTTGCGTGCGTGGCGTGCGTGGGACGCGTGTGAAGTGTCACTGTAATGTGTGTGGTGTGTGTGTTTTGTGTATGTGTGTGGTATCGGTGCGTCTGTGTGTGTATCGTGGTGCGTGCTGTAAATGCGGGCGTGCGTCGCGTGTGTGCGTGCGTCGCGTGCGTGGTGCGTGCGTGCCGGTGGTGTAGCGAGTGAGCGGGCACTGCGCATCATAGCCCGCGCGCGTCACTTTGGACTCGTAATAAGGCGCTACGCTCGGAGCCTGCCTCCTCTCAACCCATCCAGTCACGCTGCTGGCCGCGCGCCTTGCCGCCCGCCAGCTCGCCGCTCTCACATCTCACAGCACAACGCGTATCAGTGACGAATGGGTGCTGGCAATTGGTGCTGACGCACACAACACCTTACTCACCTCAACTCACTCACGCGTGATGCGTCGCAGATGCTGCGAGACATGGAGACCCGTGGCTCGGGGGGGGGGTTCACGAGGAGGAGGGCTGAGGTGGCTTTCACACGCAGCCATCAATCAAGATTTGCTCTGATCAATTTTAATTGATCAGATCGATCAGGCTTGCTTCACACGCATCATTCCCTGGTGACTGCCTTCCTCTGGTGACCTCCTCCCCTGGTGACTGCCTTCCTCTGGTGTCTGCACCTCTCCCCTGGTGATGCCTTCCTCTGTACCTCCTCGCCCTGGTTGGCTGCTTCCTTGGGACCTCTCCCTCTTGGTGACTGCCTTCCTCTGGTGACCTCCTCCCCTGGTGACTGCCTTCCTCTGGTGACCTCCTCCCCTGGTGACTGCCTTCCTCTGGTGACCTCCTCTGGTGACTGCCTTCCTCTGGTGACCTCCTCCCCTGGTGACTGCCTTCCTCTGGTGACCTCCTCCCCTGGTGACTGCCTTCCTCTGGTGACCTCCTCCCCTGGTGACTGCCTTCCTTCTGGTGACGCTCTGGTTGACGCCTTTCTGCTGGTGACCTCTGTCTCTGGTGACTGCTTCCTGCTGGTGACCTCGCTCGGTGATGCTCCCTCTGTTGACCTCCTTCCCTGGTGACTGCTTCCTTCTGGTGACCCGCCTCCCCTGACGTGACTGCTTACCTGTCTGGTGACCTCCCGCTGGTGACTGCCTCCTCTGGACCTCCTCTGGTGATGCCCTTCTTTCTTGGTGACCTCCTCCGCCTGGTGACTGCCTCCTCTGGTGTCGGACCTCCTCCCCTGGTGAACTGCCTTCCTCTGGGACCTCCTCCCCTGGTGACTGATGCCTTTCTCTGGGTGACCGTCCTCCGGCTGGTGACTGCCTTCGCTCGTGGTGACCTCCTGGTGACTGCCTTCCTCTGGTGACTCCTCCCCTGGTGACTGCCTTCCTCTGGTGACCTCCTCCCCTGGTGACTGCTTCCTCTGGTGACCTCCTCCCCTGGTGACTGACTCCTCTGGTGACCTCCTCCCCTGGTGACTGCCTTCCTCTGGTGACGTCCTCCCCTGGTGACTGCCTTCCTCTGGTGACCTCCTCCTCTGGTGACTGCCTTCTTCTGGTGACCTCTCCCTCTGGTGATGCCCTTCCTCTGGTGACCTCCCTCCGTGGGTGACTGCCGTCCTCGTGGTGACCTCCTGGTGACTGCCTTCCTCTGGTGACCTCCTCCTCCTGTGACGCCTTCCTCTGGTGAGACTCTCCTCCTGGTGACTGCCTGTTCCCTCTGGTGATGCCTTCCTCTGGTGACTCCTCTCTCTGTGAACCTCTCCTCTGGTGCTCCCTCCCTGGTGACTGCCCTTCCTCTGGTGACCTCCGTCCCCTGATGCCTGCCTTCCCTGTCGACCCTCCTCACTCTTGGTGATGCTTCCTCTGGTGACTGCCTTTCTCTGGTGACCGTCCTGCCCTGTTACGTGCCTCCCTGGTGACGCTCCTCCCTTGGTGACTGCCTTCCTTCTGGTGGCCTCTTCCCCTGGTGGACGCCTCCCCTCGGTGACGCTCCCTTGGTGAATGCCTTCTCTGGTGCCCTCCCCTTGGTGACTGGCTGTTCCTCTGTTGACCTCCTTCCCTGGTGGACTGCCTCCTCTGGTGTCGTGACCGTCCTCCTCCTGGTGACATGGTGACCTCGCTCCTCTGGTGACCTCCTCCCCTGGTGACTGCCTTCCTCTGGTGACCTCCTCCTCTGGTGAC
>NW_014577162.1:255507-262010 GCF_000485595.1 Priapulus caudatus
ATTGGTATCCAAAATCTTGAAATATGCAATAATAGCATTTGAAAATTATTAATATGTAATGTAATTATTATATAAAAAAATGAAAACAGATTCACAGATATGCACAGACAAGTACACTGCAGACGTATTGTCTCGATGCATTGTCTGGTTTGCTTGATACAATGTATATTGTATACACATCACATTTATGATCAACATCGGCCATGCTTACGCTTGCGCATGCAAATATGCTATGCCTGCTGTATAACGCTAGTGTGGCATAGTAAGGGTGCCTGAGCCCGCTCAGATCGCACTCCACAATCAACAACCACCATCCTGATTTTGGCGATTGTTTTTTTACTATCCCGGCAGGATACCAAGCATTGAAATCTGGTATCCAACACAAGAATCTACTATCCCGCGGATATCGGGATACCGCTAATTTAGACCCCTGCTGTTAACAAAGAACTGAACTGCTTTTGCTATTAGAGCCCCCTCCCCCCTCCTTCCTATCCCGCGGATATCGGGATACCGCTAATTTAGACCCCTGCTGTTAACAAAGAACTGAACTGCTTTTGCTATTACCTCCCCCTCCCCCCTCCTTCCTCCCTCCCGCACGCGCGATGTTCGGATCAGCGCAACTGATCCGCCAACAACGCTATTGTCATCATCATCGTCACCGCCGCCGCCGCTGCCGCCGCCGCCGCCGCCGCACGCGCTAAGCCCCCCTCACACACTCACCGCCACTTAACTCTCGCTGCTCTCTCTCTCTCTCTCTCTCTCGAGCGCGCGCTCTCTATCTCTCTCTCTCGCGCGCGCGCTCTATCTCTCTCTATCGGTCTCTCTGTTTCGCTCTCCCTTTCCCTTTCTTTCTTTCTCTCTCTCCCTCCCTCTCTCTCTCTCTCTCCCTCTAGCACCAGCCCCTCTATCTCTCTTCCTCCCCCCTTCCCTCTCCCCTAGCTCTCACATACAGGTATAAACAGGTTCGTGCGCATCCCCGGCCGCCGCACCTTTGATGTTCTGCCGCCTGAGGTGTCAGTGCGGGCGGCGCGCGCGCAGGTAACCGTACTCAGGTATGCTCAGGTAGACGCACAGGTAGATCCAGGTGGGAGAAACGAGGCGCGCTGTAGGAGGGATGGAGAGGAGAGTGAGGGAAGGATAAATCAGAGTCACACGAAATAAAATGGCTAGAATCTCAGCAATCACTGGAATCAGACAACCGAACACAAAGACCTTGACGGACTTGCGGCCGCGCGTTTTTGCGCGCGGAGCGTCACAGCTCGCGGCGAAGGCGCGCGCCCCAACAACACGAACCAGAATAACGAGCCGCCATACAAAAAAACCTTTTTTGTCACTTAGACAGTATCTGAAGACAGGGGTCATGAGAAAGACGCAGCTACCGAAAAATGGCAGAAAATCCAAACGACAAGACAATGTATCAGATCAGAATGAGAAAACGGAGAAAGAAAAAGGAGACATACATGACCAAACACTGGCAAGTCCAAACATATAAACTTATTTTTGGGGTGGCGCGACATCTCATGGCTAAGAGCGGTAGATGACTACCTAAAGAAAATGCAAGAATGACTGTCAATCAGCGATGACAAATGCAGACTGATAGAACAAAAATGAAAAAATGTCACGTATTGGAGGCACGCAGCAATACGTCGAATGACAGGGAACGGCTAAGTGACCAAAGAGTATAAGCGTTAATTGATTCTATCACAGAAGCTTTTATAGGAAGTGTGACGTAGATGGACGCGTACACACAGAGGGAGTGGCAAAGTGGCGCTAAGATGCTATAGTTGAAATGCGCTCGAAGTAGAGAAAAAAAATAAAAAAAAGAAAAAAAGATGAAAAAAAGAAAAAAAAAAAAAATAAAATAAGAAAATATAAAAATAACCAGCCAAGATGCAAAGAGACGCCTGAACTGCGACGTACCGTGCGAGTTTTACGGCAACGGCTATTGACGCCCCCCGCGCTGGCCCGTGGCGACGGCACGTCGTGCGCGAGCACCTGCGCTCCGCGTGGCGGGCGATATACTGCGATCGCCCCCCCCCGCCGGCACGGGTGGCGTGGCGTGCCAGTTTTTTAGCACGTAGCTAAGTAGATTAACTGCGCAAAGCTAGTAACAGCAACAAAAACTCGACCCTGCGCCGCGCAGCGGCGCTCTGCAGCAGGCAGCAAGGCAGCAAAGGGGTAATGCTATCCCCGGGCGTCGGAGGGAGGTGACTCGCGAACGTGGGCAGCACTAGTGTTGGGATAGGATAGGGTTAAGGGTTCAGGATTTAGGGTTACGGGTTAAGGTTTTTTTGGCTCATGAATATCTGTCCCCACACCATAAGATTAATTTTTTGTGGATCGCAATGCTATATATCGGCGGCGCATACAGTACATATCGTAGTGAGGGTTTTTTAGTTGGTTGGCAGTGTTGAGTGAGGGTTAGCCATTAGGGTTAGACATTTTGAACGTCATCGTCAAATGTATCCGCTGATCGCTCCCTCGCACGGCCCGGGGGGATAGCAACAACCGCAGCAAATGCCCGGCACCGAAGGCTGCCAATAGCCGAGCGCGTGTGTGAAGCGAAAACTGCGGCGATGTATACGGCTTCCCGGCTATAACGGATTCGCGGCAGGGAGGGAGAGGCCCGCCCTCAACTTTCCGCGCCACGAATTGCTAGAGCGGGGCAGCGCGAGATGCTACATACAACATCCCGCGGTCGCGTGCGCCGCAGTCCCGCATGAAGTGCGCGGCTTCACCGCTTGCGGGCGGTCGCGGAACAACGATCTTGGGTTTTTTTTTTTAAAAAACCGCGTCCTTTCTGGATACCGTTTTAACCGTCCGGAATGCAGAAATCTGAAAAATCCAGCAGCACGGGTTTCCTTCTCTTCTGGAATAGTCACAAACATATTGTCGGCCATTCCATCAGCCTTTAGTAACTTCCAACGGTAATACAAAGCGCGCCTTATTATAGTGAATTTCAGAACTACCCACTGCACTCACACGGCGTCGTCGCTGATTACTCGGCAGTAACTCTGCTGAGTAAGCTGATAAAATCAACGGAAAAAATGTAGGTAAATATCTTCAAGAACTGAAAATTGTATCTTGAACTTTAGCTCTTGTTACCTTACCTCAGAACATTTACCTTGATTTTTCATGTGATTTTTTCAGTTACAGGCAAGAGTTATCTCCGACCTAATCAGCGCGCCCGGAGCAGGTGTTGAGTGCGGGGTAGTCTCTGGAATTCACGTAAATCATTGCGGTTTTGGTTACGTTGGAAGTTACGAAAAGTCCTGATAAATTGGACAATGTTGTGAGCTATTCCAGAAGAGACGGAACCGGTGTTGGATTTTTTTTCAGATTTGCCTGATCCCGGACGGTTAAAACGTATCAAGGTCTTTGGTTGTTGCGTTGTTACATTGATTGGCTGAGATCCTAGCCATTTTATTCGCGAGGACTCGGCTAATAATTGTGAGAAGTATTTTCGGGCCTTGGTCAAAAAAATAGTGGTTTTGCCATCAAGTTTAACGGGCTCTTAATGTGGAATCGGGTAGAGGGGTTGGATTAATTGTTGTGCCTGTGAAGTGGATACATCTGGCTGTGATATGGTGGGGCAAAAGTTGATCAGAACAAGTGTGAGCGAATTCTGTCTGTGGTTGGAGCTGAAATGAAAGGTTACTGTGATCGGCCAGTGTGCGGAAGTTAGAGTCCATGCTTCTTCTCTTTATATATATATAACACTTTTTTTTGGCCTCAGGTCCCTGTGACAGCCACAGTCACTTGAAGCTTTTCAATAAAATATAATGCTAACTAATACGAAATCTATTTACTACCAAATTCTTAATGTTTTTTATCTCATTTCACCTATTATTGCCGACACGGTTCTTGTAAAATCCGTCCAAATCTACCGTGCAACCATATACGCTGCCTGGCGGCCATTGGCATTGCTCTCGCGGCTTCCAGTGTTGCACGCTTACACTTATAGTTATAATATACTACTACTACTGCGGGTACCCGCTGCGGGGCTGGGTAAAATCGTGCTACTAATTCATACTACTAATAATGGACACAATAGGCCATTGCATTGGGTAAAATCGACAATAACATTGCACACACATATCAATATTTACAAATCAGTCTAATAAGATGATAATTAATAAGCATGGAAGAAAAACTGTTACGTATGAGCATTTATATGACAACACAACCAACTGTTACTTTAGAACCCCTGGGACATAATGTAATTGGTGTAAATGACAAAAGTTATTATACACGCATGTACGAATGGGTTTCACTTTTCATTTCAAAGCCTTGATAAACAATGTTTTTTTGTGTTATTTCTGGTGCAAATATGTAGAGATTTCTGGTGGTCTCCAATTCTTGAGCTTCCCACGTACAGCTATCCATTGTGAGATTGTACATGAATAAAAGAATCCATATATCAGTATAGATAGAGACAGGCCAGCGAGTGGGGTTCTGTGTCCACTGGATATTGTCTAGTGAATGCTTGGGCGTTCAACATGCACATTAAAATTAAGAAATGTTTTCTACTGAATCAGAAATGCATAGCTTTCGAATCGTCAATGCATTCTGAGATCGTAGCATCTGAACTGAACCTCTCAACTCAGTAAGCAGTACCTCTGAACTGGTCCTGTGTCGTGCTCTCTTTAGTATTGGTTTTCGGTTTCACAATACCATCAGCTGATGAGGTGAGGAAAGTAATAGTCATGCGATTTTTCTGTGTCTGGCAGCACTGTACAGTGAGTGCTGACATTGTCTGAAGTTTCACGGATTTTTCGGTGAGTTTCACGGTTTGACAGATTTTTTTTGCGTCTGAGGAACCAATGAATGCAGTTATGCAGCAATGGAACCGTATTGCGAGCGCAGAAGGCTATTATATATGCTGCATTATCATGCTTATTATGCATATATATGCTTACAGTGCATACGCCGTATGCCATACTAATTTCCTGTGCGTCATACATTAAAATTAATTGGTGTTTCTAAAGTGTGTATATTATAATCATGCTAGATTTTTAGGCTCAGCTGACGAAGTCAGATGCAGCTTTGTAGAATGCGCATGATTGTCCGTCCGTCCGTCATGCGTCCGTGCGTCGCGTCAACAGTTGGGCACAAATCTTAACGCGCTCGACGTACGTTCTTGATATTCGGGACGCCGGGGGATCGCAAAAAGGACATTGGGATGTCGAATTTTGGGGTCAAGGGTCAAAGGTCGAGATGTGTCAATGGAGGGGAATATTTTCCCCTTAACTTAAGGTTATAGGAGGAAATACGGAATTGCGGCACAAATCTCAACGGCTTGACTACGCTCTTAATATTCAGTGTATAGTGTGATGGGGAGGAAACCATCACCAGTGCGAAATTGGAGGTCACAGGTCAGAAGGGCAGTGGGGGAAAGGTCAGATATCAGACATTTTCTGAGGACATGGTCTAACGGACCGAGTGCAAACTTTTTTGTTTCAGCGGTGACCTACCGTTTTTATCACTTTATTGAAAGGACCGATGAAATATACTTTCGCGCTAGTGTGAAGAGTAAGTGTCTGATAACCTGTTGACCCTAAGAGGAGGGTTAAACATGGATTGTTGACTGTTCAGGGGTCGAAATTATATTTTTATTATGGTATTCATTCGGGATACCAGGTATTGAAATCTGGTATCCCCCGCCAAAGATCTGATATCCTATTTTTTGGATAGTAATTTCAACAATATTGGTATCCAAAATCTATGAAATATGCAATAATAGCATTTGAAAATTATTAGATATGTAATTGTAATTAATTATATAAAAACATGAAAACAGATTCACAGATAGTGCACAGACAAGTACACTGCAGACGTATTGTCTCGATGCATTGTCTGGTTTGCTTGATACAATGTATATTGTATACAGCATCACATTTATGATCAACATCGCCATGCTGTACGCTTGCGCATGCAAATATGCTATGCCTGCTGTATAACGCTAGTGTGGCATAGTAAGGGTGCCTGAGCCGCTCAGATCGCACTCCAGCAATCACAACACATCACATCCCGATTTTGGCGATTGTTTTTTACTATCCCGGCTAGGATACCAAGCATTGAAATCTGGTATCAAGCAAACAAGAATCTACTATCCTGGCGCAGGGTTTTCCCCAGGATGAAATTCAAACAGGGGGAGGGGAGGGAAGGGGGAGGGGAAGGGGAGGGAGGGGAGAGGGGGAAACTAGGAGGGTCCGGGGGGGGGGCATGTTTTTTTACGGCGTACCACTAATTATAATGCGTAAAATCGCCACCACACCATAGACGGTATTTGGGGTTCTTGTATATATAAGATAGCCGAGTCGGTGTACAGTTAGTGTTGGGTGTGGGACAGGTTGACTGTTTGTACTTGTGTATTGTCTGCAGTGCATGCGTGGCAGGGTAAAATACACGGCGCCGGGTGTCCTGGTCGAATGGGAATTCTTGACGATCGATTCCCCCGCTGGCAAACTTTTATTGTGGTAGATTTAATAGGGGCGCGAGGT
>NW_014577162.1:262035-316628 GCF_000485595.1 Priapulus caudatus
CGAGATGAGGTGGGGTGAAGGAAGAGAGGGAGGGAGGGGTGAGTGGAACGGCAAATGGCAGGGCGAGGTGAGGTGCAAGGAGAGGAGCGTGTAGGCGATGCGAGAAGAGGGCAGGAAGGAAGGCAGGGAGAAGGAGCAGTGAGAGAGGAGAGGAGAGAGAAGGAGGTGAGGCGAAGCGACGAGGAGAGGGAGGTGAGGGTTACGAGATGAAGAGCGTGGAGGAAGGACAGAGAGCGTGAGGAAGGAGCAGGAGGGGAGGTGAGCGGAAATAGATGACGGGTGAGGGAGCGAGGAGAAAGGGCCGGTGAGGGAAAAAGACGATGCAGGGCCTGAGGAAGGAGAGGAAGGGTTGCACGGGCAAGGGAGAGGAAGGGCCGGTGGAGGGAAAGAGATGAGGGTGAGGAAGAGAGCGAACGGGCGGTGAGGGAAGAGATGAGGGTGGAGCGGTGAAGCGAGAGAAGGGCGGTGAGGGAAAGACGCATGACAGGTGAGGCGAAGGAGAGGGAGCCGTGAGGGAAAAGAGATGAGGGTGAGGGAAAGAGAGAAGCGGCACGGTGAGGGAAAGAGATGAGGTGACGGGAAGGAGAGGAAGGCGAGGTGAGGGAAAGGAAGGCAGCGTGAGGGGAAGGAGAGCGAGGGTGACGACAAGGAGAGGAGGGGAGGTAGGAAAAGAGATGAGGGGGTGAGGAAGGAAGAAGGGCGGTGAGCGGAAAGAGATGAGGGTGCAGGGAAAGGAGCAGGAAGGCCGCACGTGAGGCGAAAGAATGGAGGTGAGCGGAAGGAGCAGGCAGGGTGAGCCGGAAAGCCAGATGAGAGGTGCAGGAAGGAGCAGAAGGGCGGTGAGGAAAGAGATGACGCGGTGAGGAAGGCAGCAGGGAAGGGCGACTTTCGAGGGGAAAGAATGAGGGTGCACGCGAAGGAGGAGAGGGTGAGGGCGGAAAAAGATGAGGGTGACGGGAAGGAGAGGAAGGGCGGTGAGGGAAAAGATCTGAGGGCTGACGCGGAAGGAGAGGAAGGCGTCCTCCATGGTGCCTTTTGAGGGAAAGCAGATGAGGCGTGACAGGGACAGGAGAGGAAAGGGCGCGCTTGAGCGAAAAGAGATGAGGTGCAGGGCAAGGAGAGCGAGGCGTGAGGGAAAGAGATGAGGGTGGAGGCGAACGCGAAAGGAAAGGGCGGTGAGGCGCAAAGAGCATGCAGGGTGAGGGAAGGAAGAGGAAGGCGTGAGGGAAAGAGATGAGGCGTGAGGGCAAGGAGAGGAGGGTGAGCGGAAAGAGATGAGGGCTGATGGGAAAGGAGCAGAGGCGGTGAGGGAAAGAGCATGCCAGCGGTAGGGAAGGAGAGGAGGGTGAGGGCAAAGAGGATGAGGGTGAGGCAAGCGAGCAGTTAAGGGCGGTGCAGGCGAAAGAGATGGAGGTGAGGGAAGCGAGAGGAAGGGCGCGTGATGGAAGAGATGAGGTGCAGGCAAGGCAGAGGCAGCGGTGAGCAGGAAAGAGATGAGGGCTGAGGAAGGCACGAGGCAAGCGGCGGTAGGGGAAAGAGAATGAGGAGTGATGCGGAAGGCAGAGGAAGGGCGGCTGAGGGAAAGAGTATCAGGCGTGAGCGGAAGTGAGAGGAAGAGCGCGGTGACGGGAAAGAGCGTGAGGAAGCGCAGAGGAAGGGCGGTGACCGGAAAGAGCATGCAGCGGTGAGGGAAGCGCAGAGGCAGGGTGAGCGCGAAAGAGATGAGGGTGAGGAACGGGAGAGGAAGGGCGCGTGGAGCGCCCAAGAGATGAGGCGCTGAGGGAAGGAGAGGAAGGGCGGTGAGGGGCGAAAGAGATAGAGGGTGGGGAAGGCAGAGGAGGGTGAGGAAAAGAGGCATGGAGGGGTGAGGGAAGGACGAGGAAGCGGCGGTGAGGAAAGAGATGAGGCCTGTGAGGGCAAGGAGCCAGGCAGGGTGCAGGGAAAGAGATGAGGGTGCAGGCGAAGGAGAGAAAGGCGCGGGATGGATGCGGAAAAGATGGAGGCGTGAGGGGGGTGAGGCGAAGAGCAGACAGAGCTGCGGTGAGGGAAAGCAGATGAGGCGTGCAGCGAAACAGCGAGAGGAGCGCCTGAGGGAAAGAGTATGAGGGTGAGAGAACGGAGAGAAGGCGCGGTTGAGGCGAAAGAGATGAGGGTGAGGAGCGAGAGGAAGCGGCCGGTGAGGCGAAAGAGATGAGGGTGAGGAAGGAGAGGCGGTGCGGCCGGCGCCCGCGCAAGGGCGTGAGGCGAAAAGAGATGAGGTGCAGGGAAAGGCAAGAGGGTGGAGGGAAAAGAGATGAGGCGCTGAGGAAGGAGAGGAGAAGGCGCGTAGGGAAAGAGATGAGGTGAGGCGGAAGGAGCAAGGCAAGGCCGGCGGTGAGGAAAGAGATGCAGTCGCTGAGGAAGGCAGCAGGCGAAGGCGACGCGTGAGGGCAAAGAGATGAGGGAGGAAGCGAAGGAGGTGAGGGAAAGAGATGGAGGGGCTGAGGCAAGGAGAGGAAGCGGCGGTGAGGGAAAGAGTATGAGGTGAGGGAAGGAGAGAAGGGAGCGTGGAGGAGAAGGAAGAGGAGGGCTGACGGGAAGGAGAGGCAGGGTGAGGCAAGGCAGCAGGCAGCGGGACGGGACTGAGCGGAAAGAGATGAGGGGTGAGCGTAAGAGAGAAGCGATCTCCTAATTTAAACGGGGCGCAACGATTGAAACGGGGGAGTTTTCCCAAACGGGGCGCGCGCGCCCCGTTTGCGCAACGTAGGGAGAACCCTGCTGCGGATATCGGGATACCGCTAATTTCGACCCCTGCTGTTAACAAAGAACTGAACTGCTTTTGCTATTAGAGCCCCCTCCCTCCTTCTTCCTCCCCCCACCACCACCACTATGCTCGCGCTTGACGCATATCCATGATAACGTTAATATTGCGAAGTCATTAAAGTTAATCAGCTATATCTTTATTACTGTACTACCGGTATAGCAAAGATCAACGCGGTGGCGGGAGGGCGCACTTGATTCGGTTGCCAGTGAGTTTATCAGAAGAATACCCGGCTACAGTACACATCAGTTGAGCGCTGTCACTCTGCGGCGCTTGTTTCACTTAGTGCCACAGACCCCGAATCACACAGCCACCGCCAATGCCTGAGTAGTTTATTCAGGTTTACAGTTTAAAACTACTGCATCAATTGGTTGAACTTTTAAACAAAACTAAGCCATTTCCTGGCAATCATTCACTTGGTATTTTTGAAGTCAATGTAGTAATAGTTGGAATAAAAATTGATTTCTGCACACTGTTTCATCTGTAGTCTACTAATGTTTATAGAAGCTACACAAAAAGTCTTACAATAATTGGTATACTCCCATGTTGCGCTTTAATACTTTATTTATGGAAATCGTTCAATTGTGTCTGTGCTATAAATTTATCATGGAATATATATATATAGCTAATTAATCCTTTCATCATTTCAGATAGAAGATGAACCTTTAAAATTTGTAAAACTAAATGATGATGGAAATTTTGGATTTCCATCTTCTGCGACACCATCCTCCATCAAAATGAGTGGTAGTGTATCAGCTGACTTGGGTGAAGACAATGTGGATAATGAACCAGACACAAGAAAACTAGTAGAAGCGATGAACAGAAAGAAAAAGAAATCGGGTGGTTTCCAATCAATGGGTATATACATTTTTTTATGAATTGCTAAACAAGACATCTTAACATCCGTTCAGATGGTAGACTCGCATATATATGTGTATCTTGGTATCTGTCCTTCTATCAGCCTGCGTGTTTGCCTGTCTGACTACCTATATCAAACAGCTATACTTACAATACCTATTCGGGTTGCTATATACGTATACCAACAAAGTTTATTTTTCTATTACTACACAAATATTTTATTCCTAAATAATTATTAGGAGTGTCAGACCTTCATGTAATCATGTATGTAATAGCAAATGAAATCAAGTATAACAATTTTATTTTGAAGCATATTATAAAGTCTTTAGGTACCTGATAGTTGTACACACCATTGCGAGTGTGTACTTTTATTGGTGTGTTATTCACTAAAAACTATTATATCTAGGTCTAAGCCATCCAGTTTTCAAAGGTGTAATAAGGAAAGGCTACAAAGTGCCAACCCCAATTCAAAGAAAGGTAATATGAAAAGATAACTTTTAAGTTGGAACCAAGGTTTTTCCATTATAGCTGCGTTCACACGTATACACGGCTTAGCTGGTACCGTACTTAGTTGGTGCTAAGGCCGGTTAAAATGCGTTCACACGAGATTCGAGGCTTAGCTAGCGCGGTATAATATAGACTGGTACCCGGTCGACAGTTCCACACGCTACCCTAACGTCGTGCAGCGAACGGGTAGCAGTCTAGGTTCAATCAATCAATACGCGGCCAGCGTGGTGCCGAATATACGGGGCTTAGTTGGCGCGGAATATGATTCCGCGCTTAGCAAGCCGGAGCATTCACGGCTAAGCAAGCCGTGGCTAAGCAAGCCACGTATATTTTAGCGTGTGAATGCAACTTCCTCCTCGTGTGAACGCAGCTTATGCTTGCATTTTGAATTTACTACAAAATAGATAGTTTGTAAAATTGTGTATTTATATCATGATTTATTCAAAAAATTCAATAATAAATTTTTGACAGTTAAACATTTTTATTTTAAAAGGTACCACAAAATGCCAAACCGTGTGAATAAATAGTACAGCAAATGTTTCTTTTTTCTTGTTACTAGTTTAGCAGATGATATTAATGATAAGTTGCTTATTTTTGCAAAATTTTCTAGTTTATCTGTATTGAATTTGAACTGGTTTGCAGTGCATGCCTGTAATCATGGAGGGTAAGGATGTTGTTGCTATGGCACGAACTGGCAGTGGGAAGACCGCAGCCTTCCTCATACCAATGTATGAGAAGCTGAAGGTGCACAATGCACAGGCAGGGATGAGGGGAATCGTACTGTCGCCAACCAGGGAATTGGCTTTACAGACCTTGAAGTTTACAAAAGAGGCAAGTGTGTATGTTTAAGTAAAACGAATGTCACATCTTTCTTATACTCGTGCAAACGTGGGATGGTACGCCATGCACTTGTAACTTTAAATTTAAAGAAGAATTTAATGGCACCACTTTGGCCCACATTTAACAGTTATATTAAATTGATTCACTACATAGTGATGAGAATAATGATATGTCCTAGCTAAGAGCTTGAACAATTGTGAATGTATGTTGTTTCGCTGAGCGAAAAGTTTTGTTGTTGTTTTGTTTAATCGGATTTAAAATCTTATTGTGGGAGATCTTTTTAAGAGCGATGGTATATTTGTTTATTAGAATAGCAGAAAAGCCGGATATTTATAGGTTTGGCTGCGGTGAAGTATTTAAGATTTATAGCAGGTTTAAACGGCGATTAGGTTAGTGGTTGTTTGTTTGACAACACCATTGCGCTACATCTCGGGCGGCAAATACGACTCGACCACGTGTATGTTCGAAGCCATTTGATGCACTGGCTCTACTTGCGCTTTGTGTCTGTCAGCGTCAAGTCACTGTGAATGAGCTCTTCAGTTTTTCCCCAAATTTTACTGTTGTGTGCTGTGTGAAGGGGACACCAGTAAGCCTAGCATTGCGGCAGTAAACTGCTTAGTTCCGGCCAAAGAAGTGTTTTTATTTAGATAATGAGAACTTATTGATAAGTGTGTAAAGGGATATGTTAAATTTTGGTCATTCATGTAAACACGTGTGTGAGAATGTATACTTATAATATAAGTGCTATGTCAGTGACATTGCCATAGGATTTGTTGCCGCTTGGTACAGAGTATAAGGTGATTTAGATTTATGCTTGGTGTACACTGTACAACTACAAGCAGTATGTGTACAAAGATAGAATATGCATTAGGAGATACAGTGTAGTGAAATATGCGTTTAGTTAGAATTTACGATAGGAATAGTGATTCCATATCAGAGTCAATGTTTAAAGTTTAGGATTTGTTTATTGAGATAGACTTGCAAGGTATATTAGGCAAGTATGCTATGTTACACAAGCACAGAAAGAAGGACACAAAGGAAACTTTAATTGTGCAATAATTATTGATTTATGGTATTTTGTATGTATATAATTTTTATTACAGATTGAATTATCGGTCTTCACTGTCTTCAATACATCACAAATGGAAGCAAATAAAGACATTTGAAGCAATTAATCCAATTTTGAGCTTGAACTTTGTTAATTTTTGTGGTCAGCGCGCCATATGTATCTATTATATTTTTCAGCTTGGGAAATATACCTCTTTGAAAATTGCTTGTATCCTTGGTGGCGACAGGTGAGTTAATTTTGGTTGCCATTGGTAACCTATTATATGTTATTTATTTTTAATGCAATAGAAATCTTGTGATACACACACACATATTATATAAGTAAACTTAATTGTATTCTTAGTTGTGGTTATGTTTTTATCATCAGGTTGAAAATGGCATATAACTACTGTAGCATACATAATGTCTCTGCTTACACATTTGGCAACTGGCTAGCTAAAGGTGACATCTATCTAAAATTTTGCAAATCAATTTTTTATGCAGCATGGACAATCAGTTTGCTGCTATTCATGCCAATCCAGACATGTAAGTAGAAAAGTTCTTCATGTGTGTAGTGGGTAGAGCTGACATATACTGATAATGTCAGGGTACATAGCATCATTTGTTATTGATACTCCTGATAACATGATCTTCTCTTAACAATGAACTCTGATATAGAAAACCAGACTGTACATCAAGGAGCACCTTTGAAGTGCATGTAACATTGTGCATGCGTATAAGTGAAAGCGAGTTGCAATGCGGTTTGCTCTGCGAATGATGTCACCGCTTTCAAATTATTGAAACTTTCGTTTGATAACTTGCAGTATGATTGCAACTCCCGGAAGATTTCTGCACGTTCTCATGGAGATGGATCTCAAGCTGGGTGCGGTGGAATATATCGTATTTGATGAGGCTGATAGGTGTGTTACGTAGCCACAGCTGGGGTGCAAGGATCACACTCAATCGTGCTTGCTCAGTGCCTTTAAAGTGTAATTGTATAGTTTAGTGTTGGTGATCACTGGGAAATATAAATATGGACACGCACTGCGCTTACTTCGACATGCGTCAATTTGGTCGTATTTTTGTCTGCACGAATTTGATACGGGGAAAGTGAGTTTACTCATTCACCATCTATTCATCTAATGAGGTGTCTGCAGATTTTTTGAAAGCCATGCACGCGGGTCTGTAGCAGTAGGACCGCGATTCATGTGTAGCACCAGCTTAGCTGCATGATGCGAGAATGATTTCTAGACGGTTGGGAAGTTGGCGCGGCCATTTAATTTTCCACCGTTGCCATGGTTACATCTAGCCATCTAATCTTGCAGACTTTTTGAGATGGGTTTCGCGGAGCAGCTGAGAGAGATCCTGAGCCGGCTTCCGGAGTCTCGGCAGACGCTGCTCTTCTCGGCGACGCTGCCCCGTCTGCTGGCGGATTTTGCGCGCGCAGGCCTCAGCGATCCTGTGCTCATTCGCCTCGATGTCGACACAAAACTTAGCGAACAGTTAAAGGTGTGCGCACTTGTTCATAACGTTTCAGACGCATGTGGATTTGCATCGTTTTCGTTAGTGAAATCGGATGAATCACCAATGAAGAGTAAATATGTCACGGGGTCGTGTACCGGCCATTCACGGAGTCTCGTGCACATTACTTTGTTGAAAAGCTTCTAATTAGAAAGCCACTGATACGTGTACCATTTTTGTGATTGGTCAGCTGGCATTCCTGCAGTGCAGAGAGGAGGATAAGACTGCTGTGTTGCTGCACCTTCTTAAGAACGTTCTACAGCCCTCGGAACAGACTGTCATATTCGTTGCGACAAAGCACCACGTGGAGTACCTGAAGGAGGTAAGGCACCCAGCGTCAAAATGACAGTATCAATCCTACAATGCCCGTAGATAGGGAATTACAACAGTCAGCTTACTCTATTGCTATGAGTTTTAGCACTCAGTAGAACTTCATAAGAATGCCCGACTCCTGATCAAAGGGCAAAAGACACATTTAAGTTTCTCACTTTCAGAAATTGCTCTAACTTTCCAATGCCACAGTTACTCTCCCTATTATCCCTACTACCTTTAAACGCTCTACCCCTTCTTCCTATGCCATATAGACATAGTGTACATCTAGATCTGCAGCTCCTAACGCTTACTTCTCCTTCTCTTCCCACACCGCAGTTACTTTCTCCGGCCGGCATCGAGTGTTCCTAGGTGCTCCCCCTTCCCTCTGTCTCTCGTCCTGTAAGACAGTTACTCTCTCAGGCCGGCATCGAGTGTTCCTAGGAGCTCCTCCTTACCTCTGTCTCTCTTCCTGCATCACAGTTACTCTCTCAGGCCGGCATCGAGTGTTCCTAGGTGCTCCCCCTTCCCTCTGTCTCTCTTCCTGCATCACAGTTACTCTCTCAGGCCGGCATCGAGTGTTCCTAGGAGCTCCCACTTACCTCTCTCTCTCTCTTCCGGCACCGCAGTTACTCTCTCAGGCCGGCATCGAGTGTTCCTAGGTGCTCCCCCTTCCCTCTGTCTCTCTTCCTGCATCACAGTTACTCACTCAGGCCGGCATCGAGTGTTCCTAGGTGCTCCCCCTTCCCTCTGTCTCTCTTCCTGCATCACAGTTACTCTCTCAGGCCGGCATCGAGTGTTCCTAGGTGCTGCCCCTTCGCCTCTGTCTCGCGTCCTGTAGCAACAGATTACTCACTCAGGCGCCGGCATCGAGTTGCTTTCATAGTGGCGGCCCCCGCTTACGCTCTCTGCTCTCTTCTAGCATCAGCAGTTCCTCTCTCAGAGCCGGCCATCGAGTGTTCCTAGTGGGCTCCGCCCTTCTGCCTGCTGTTCTCTCGTCCGTACAACAGTATACTGACACTCAGGCCGGGAATCGAGTGCTCCTAAGGTGCTCCAGCCCTTCCGCTCTGTCTCTGCTTCCTCGCATCACAGTTACTCTCTCAGCCGGCATCGAGTGTCTAGCGTCTTCCCGCGCTTGACCCTCTGTCTCTCCGTCCTGTACAACAGTTAACCCTCAGGCTGGCATTGAGTGTTCTAGGTGCCCCCGCTTACCTCTCACTGCTCTCTTCAATCATCAGTTACTCTCTGCAAGGCCGGCATCAGAGTTGTCTCCTAGGTGCTCCCCCTTCCCCTGACTGTCTCTGCGTGCCTGTGAGCAAGCAGTCTTACTCTCTCAGGCTTGGCTATCGAGTGTTCCAGGTGCTCCCCCTTACCTGCTCTCTCTCTTCCTAGCATCACAGTTACTCTCTCAGGCCGGCACGAGTGCCTATGGTGGCTGCCCGGCCTTCTCTCGTCTGCTCGTCCTTTGTAAACAGTACTCACTCAGGCCGGCATCGAGTGTTTCTAGAGCTTCGGCGCCCTTCCCTCTGTACATCATCGTCCTGTGGCAACAGTTACTCTCTACTAGGCCAGGCAAATCGAGTGTTTCTAGGACTCCCGCCTTACTCTGTCTCTCTCTATGCATCAACAAGCTTACTCTCTCAGGGCAGCATACGATGTGTTCCTATGCCTTGCTCCTACCTCGTTATCGTATCCTGTACGACAACCGTTACTCGTCTGCAGGCGCCGGCATCGAGTGCGGCGTACAGTGTACAGACGTCTGCGCCTTACCTCTCTCTCTGCTCATCTCTCCGTTTCGCGCAGTTAGCCTCTCAAGGCGGCGGCATCCGAGTGTTCCTAGTGTCCGCCCTTCCTCTGTTTCTCTATGCCTTACGACAGTTTACTTCTCACAGGCCAGGCATCGAGTGTTCCTGAGGTGCTCCCCTTCGCCCTGTCTCTGCATCCATGTACGATCGAGTTACTTACTCTCAGGCCGGCCATGCGGAGGTGTTCATAGGTGGGGCTAGCGCGACCTTCGCGGCGTCTGTCTTCCATGCACAGCAGTTACTCACGGTGCAGGCGGGCATGCGGAGTGCTCCTAGACAGGCTCTGCACCTTACCTGCTGTCCTCGTCCTTAAGACATGTCTACTCGTCTCAGGGCCGGCATCTGATGTGTCTCTAGGTTGCTCCCCTTACCCTCTGTCTCTCTTCCTTGCATCACAGTTACTGCTCTACAGGCGCGGCATCGAGTGTTGGCCTAGGTGCTGCCCCCTTACCGTCTGTTCTCTCGTCTGTAAGAACAGTTACTTCTGCTCTCAGGCCGGCATTCGAGTGTTCGCTGAGGTGCTCCGGGCCCTTACCTCTGTCTCTCTCACTTGGCATGCACAGTTACTCTCTGGTCAGGGCCGGCATCGAGTGTCCGTAGGTGCCTCCAGCCTTCCCTCTGTCATCTCTTCCTGCATCAGCAGTTCCTGGCACTCAGCAGTTACTTTTCTCAGAGCCGGCTATCGAGTGTTGCCTAGGCAGCTCTCCGCATTAGCCTCTCTCCTCTCTCTCTGACAGGCCGGCAATCGAGTGGCGCGTAGTGTACAGCTCTCTCTTACCTCTTGGCTCTTCGCATCCAAGTTACTCTCTCAGGCCGGCATTGAGTGTTGCCTAGTGAGTCCGCGCCTTCCGCTGCGTCTACTTCCTGTACGACAGTTTATCTCTCAGGCCGGCATCGAGTGTTGCTCTAGGTGCCCCAGCCTTCCTGCTGTCTGCTCGTCCTGTCAGACAGTTACTCTCTCAGGCGCGCAATTGGAGATGTTCCTAGGTGCTCCCCCTTGGCCTCTGTCTCTCTACTGGCATCACAGTTACTCTTCTCAGGCCGGATCCTGAGTGTTCCTAGGTGCTGCCCCCTTCCGCTACTGGTCTCTCTTCCTAGCATCAGCAGTTACGTCCACTCAGGCCGGGCTAATGCCGAGTGTTTTCTGAGGTGCTGGCGCCGGCGCTTACTGGTCTGTCTCTGCTACCCTGCATCAGCAGTTACTCTCTCAGGCGCGGCATCGAGTGGCGCTAAGAGCTCCCATTAGCCTACGGTCTGGCTACTCATTACGCGACACAAGGCCAGGATTACTGCTCTCAGAGCCGGCGAATGGCGAGTGTCGCCTAGGTGCATCGTCGGGCTTACTCTGTGCATCTCTCCTAGCATCACCAGTTACTCTCTAGGCGGCATCGAAGTTTCTCTAGGTGCTCCACTCTTAGCCTCTATTCTCCTCCTGTAGGGCGACAGTTACATCTCTCCCAGAGCCGCATCGAGGTGTGTCCTAGGTGCTCCCCCGTTACGCCCTCTGTCTCTCTTCCTGCTCAGCAGTTTAACTCTCTCAGGCTCGGCATCCGAGTGTTCTAGGCCTCCCCAGCCTTCCTCTTCTCCTGTACGACAGTTACTCTCTCAAGGCCGGCATCGAGTGGGCGTAGGTGTACAGGCTCGTCGACCTTCCCTGCATCTACTTGCATGGCCACGCGCAGTACCTCTGGCTCAGGCGGCGGCTATCGAGTGTTGCGCTAGGGCTCCCCCTTCCCTCTGTCTGCTACTGAGCATCAAGCAGTTACTTCTCTCGATAGGCTCGGCGATCCGAGTGTCTCCTATGTGCTCCCGCTTCCCTCTGTCTCTCGTGCCTGTAACGGACAGTTAAGCATCTCTCAGCGGCCGGCGGCATCAGTGTTCGCTAAGTGCTCCCAAGCGCTTCCCTCTCTCTTCCTGGGGCATCTACCAGTTACTCTCTCAGTGGCGCGGCATCCGATTAGTTGTTCCTGGGGGGCTCCCCCTTCGCCTCTTCTCTCTCCATCCAACGAGTTATCTCTCAGGCGCGGCATCTGAGTGCGCCTGATGGTGCTCCCCCTATCCTCATCTCTCTGCACCGGCAGTTTACTCTCTCAGGCAAGCGGCAATCTGAGTGTTCACTCGGTGCTCGCGGCCTTACGCGTCGTCCTCTCCTAGGCATCACAGTTACTCATCAGGCGCGGCATGCGAGTGTTTGTCTAGTGCTGCCCCCATTACCTCTCTCTCCTGCATCACAGTTACTCACTCAGGCCGCATTCATTGTTCGACTAGAGGCTCCACTTACGCATCTCTCTCTCTGCTTGCCGGCACCGCAGTTACTCTCTGCATCCAGCCGGCATCGAGTGTTCCTGAGGTGCTCCCGCCTTAGCCCCTCATTGCCCTGCATCGGCAGTTAACTCCTCAGGCCGCATGCGAGTGTTCTTAGGTGCTCGCCCCTTACCTCTGTCTCTCATTCCTGCAATCAGCAGTTACTCTTCAGGCCAGCATCTGAGTGTTCTAGGAGCCTCACTCCCTTGCGGCTTTCCCTCTGTCTCTCTTCTGCATCACAGGTTACTCTCTCAGTAGCGCGGCAATGCGAGTGTTCCTAGCGAGCTCTCCTTACCTCTCCTCTCTCTCTCTCTTCGCGGCAGTTACCCTCGCAGGGCCGCATCGAGTGCGCGTACGTGACAGATCTGCTCTGGACCTCTCTCTTCGGCACACGCAGTTACTCTGCTACAGGCCGGCATTCGAGTGTTCCTGAAGGTCTTCGCACCTTACCTACTGTGTCATCTCCTGCATCACAGTATTACCCTCAGGCCGGCATGGCGAGTGTTCCTAGGAGCTCTCTTAGGCCTCTCTCTCTCTCTCCTGCTTCTCAGACAGTGTAGCCTTCTCTTCAGGACCGCGCATCTGGAGTGCGCGTACGTGTTACAGGCTCTCTCTTTACTCCCTCTATCCTGCAGCGCGCAGTTACTGCTCTCAGCAGCCGCATCGAGTGTTCGCTAGTGTGCTGCCCCTTACTTCTGTCTCTGCTTGGCGCTGCATCAACAGGTTACTGCTCTCAGCGCCGGCATCGACGTGTTCCTAAGGTGCTCCTCCTTACGCTGCTGTGCTCTGCTTCTGGCATCACAGTTACTCTCTCAGGCCGGCATCGGAGGTGTCCTAGGTGGCTCCCCCTTCCCTCCTGTCGTCTCTTCCTGGCATCACAGTTCTCGCAGTCAGGCGCGGCATGCGAGTGTAATCGCATAGGAGCTTGCTGGCTTACGCTCAGAATGCTGCATCTTCTCTCTGCTCATATACGCGGGGGTTGGCTAGTACCCATCTACTGCGTCATCTTAGGCTCTGGCATGCAGTAGAATGCGCAAGTAACGTGTAAGCACATCATTTCTGTCTAGGCGCTAGCATACATTCTTACAATAAGGCAGCCGGGGGCAAGTATAACGCATCTCAGAGCACAGCTATGGCAGAGTGGGCGGACGTAGGCTGTACAGTCTCTACCCTAGTGATCAAGCTCTCATCTGACTCATATCTACTTACGCCAGAGGCAGTTACTATTCTGGCAGGCCGGCTATCCGAGATGCGGCGTGACTATAGTAAGCAGCTTCGTCTTTTTACCAGAAGGCTATATTCTCTCTGCTGAACGTCCTAGGGGCTAGTATTCTCTACTCATGGCCAGGACGATTCCGAGTGCGCAAGTACATACGTAGGCAGCTTGCGGTCAGCCTTACCCTGTCTGCATGAACTTGACTAGCACGCAAGGGCAGATTAACTTCTGGCCTGTGCAGGGCGGCATGGGCGCTGAAAAAGAGGAGAGTGGCGGGCTAGTACGTGTAGCACTTCTATTCCTCTATACCTAAGCCGTGCTACTGCTTAGGGCTCCGACGATCTCCTACGTTCCGCTAGTTACTGCATCATAACTAGGCCGGGCATGCGAGTGCCGGCGTAGAGCGTGGTAGGCAGGCATGCGGCGATCATTACAGTACCAGGGCGAAGATGCAGCATAGCGAAGTTGTGCGAGGAAGGTGTGCGGGTGATTGCTGGTGACGGACGTGGCGGCGGCAGGCATCTGACATCCCGCATGCTCGACAGACGTCGCAAACTTACAGACTTTCGGCGGGCAAGGCGAAGGCCTGTTTGTGCACGAGTAAGGTGAGTAGGGTATAGCGCGCGGTCAGCACAGAGTAGGTGAGTAGGGTATACCACGGTCAGAACTACAGAGTCAACGGTGAGTAGGGGTATACCCGGTCAGGCACAGAGTAGGTGAGTAGGGGTAACCCGGATCCGGCACAGAGTAGGGAGTAGGGTTACAGCCCCAGGTGCAGGTCACAGATGATGTGGCGGCAGGGAAGACTGCTCATGCGGCGTGTCGCGTCGGCCGCGGTACTCGTCGACGATCCGCGCCCTCGATGAAACGCTTGTTATTATAGTGCTAGATACACGTGTAATTACGTAGCTGGTTCGGCACTCGCGATTGTTGTCGTCGCTGGTTCTTATGTGTGCAACTATTGACGTTGTGACGCAGGGAGAGTCGCGAGAGCGGGAAGGAGCGGCACGGCGTACTCGCTGGTAGCAGTCGACGAGGTTTCGTACGTGTTGGACCTGCATCTGTACCTAGGACGACCCATGAATTACGCCAGCAGCAAGACAACACAGAGCCACGGTTTGTGGGCGTGTACATAAGTAGTCGACTTGTAGAATGAATCGTTCCCCATCGGGTAACTTGGGCGACATTTGCTGGAATTTTTCCCTTTGCTGATTCGTTCCTTGTGCATGCGTGACTTTCATGTTCATGGCCAGTGATTAAGAAAGAGATGAGAATTCAAGAGAGTTACACTAGGTCTTCTCTCTATTTTGTATTTGTACTGAAGGTTGCTTTCATATAACAATCAGGAGCAGGAAATTATCTGCATTTCCCCAGCATATAATAAATTTTGTAACTTAGATTTAGTAACTTGTTTTTCATGCATTTTGTTCATTTAACTTATTGAAAAACATTTCAGATGCTGTTTATGGAACCATACCACAAAGTATCATAGATGAACACAATGACCACATAAGAACATTGCACGATGGATCCGATTTGGTAAATCATTCCCCTCATGTCTTGTTTGTATGCTTCTGGATTTTAGTTACATTCTGTAGCAAACAAGTGTAAAGTAATAGTAATATAATTAAGTACATATGACAAAGTTTGTCAATTAGCTGTGCAAGAACTATACAGCAATACACCTGTGCTACAATAACTCAAATTCGCCCATATATTTTCTTACATTTATAATTGTGCTTGTGTTAGAGGTAATTGAGAGGAATTAGATCTACTTGTTTTGGCTGAAACTTTTTTATAGGAATGAATCTCCATTTTTAGAATGGAAGTTAATGGGGACAATGTGATTTCCTTCACAGAATTTCATGTTACAAACGTTTTTCTGAAATGCAGGGTATTTCTGTATTTTCTGAATTTTCCATAATGTAGGATAGCATGAGGAAAGTTTGCAAGAATGCTATGCAACAGTACCTCAAGTCCAGACCACTCGCTTCTGTGGAGTCGTCGAAACGGGTGAAAGAAGAAGTATATGATCGACTTATTCACGTTCACCCTGTAATCGCAACTGGTGGTAAGTGTCTGTACATATATTAACATCCAGTTTATTTTATGATAATAAATTCACTATGTTACAACTACATGTTTTACATCGCAGGGGGTAGAAATTACATTATTATCAGTGAGGTCCAAGGAGCTCCCTTCATGCCCTCTGTAGGTGGAGTCCACAGCAGAATGAATGAGTCTGCAATAAGATCTTCAACACTAAATATAGCAGTAATTAATGCACAACACAAGTCAAAGTAATCACCAAAATGATCACATAAATTATCGTGTTATCTGTTGTACATTAGCACCGAATCTCTGAATGGTCATATATATGGTCCTATGTTCACAGCTATGCTTGAACCGATTGGTTCGATTCCAATTCTTTTGAACAGAGCTTGATATGGAAGAAGACAAATGTAAACTGCTGAACAGCATGAGGCAATATAGGCCAAAATCTGTGAGTGCTCAACAACAGTTGGTCTTGTATATACTGGTCATTCTGTTTGCATTTTATTTTTGTTTTATGTTGTACGTGTGTGCAGTTATAACGCCAGTTATGATATAATTAATGCAAGGATTCCTGGTTTTGTGTATTATCTTTACTACGTTTTGTGTATCAGCATCACAGAACTATTTATAATCTCCTAGCTGATATTTAAAATTTTGATATTTTATTAGTTGATGACCCATGTTATAAAAATTTGTGTCTGAGTATTCTTGAATGAGCGCATTAACACTTTGTTTGCTGTTTCATTTGTATTCTGTATTCAACGCTGAATCAGGAGCCAACTGAAATTTGAATTAGTTTGTAATATAATATTCTGCTTAATTTTTCGCAGACGATATTTGAAGTGAAATCTCATGCAAAGTCGGCCAACTATCAGATGATGAAGGCCAAGAGAGATCAGCATTCGACTGCAATCCGGAGAAACAAGCTGAAACAAGAGCACAAACTAAGTAATCAGATACAGGAGCTGGCAGAGGACGAACGTACCAAAAGACAAGAGATGAGTAGTGATGCAGATATACAGGTACAGTGATGATGTTCACATACAACTGCAATAATGGTGCTAATACTTACAGGTAAAATTGTGATAGCGATATATGCAGCTATGAAATAATCATGAACACGATATACAGTAATACCCCACGTTTTGATATCTCTGGTTAGGTCAAATGAGCAAATATGTGATTTTTCCTGTATTGGGCTTTTTCTACTAAATAAGTACAGTGCTCAATCAGCTAAATAAAACTTAAATGATAAATGTGAAGCCATTTACCAAACAAGTAGGGCCGGGCATCTTTGATATGTGTAATGTACCACTATATATTGCATTGGATTGGACCTACACATGCACACGTGCAACGGCTGTTTATGACATGTCTGCGTGTACACCCACTGAGTCTAATATACTCCGGGTATGTTACCAAGAATCATAGTTTATGTGTTCGTTCTTGATATTACTTATCAACGACATCAACTGGTACAAAGGGCTGTACAGAGAGAAGATCCAATGTAAATTGCAACCAACTTTAGATCCTTATTAGGTAAAGAGTATGAAGGGGCCAAACCCAACAATGATAGTGATAATAAAAAAAGCCAGCTGGTAATAGTGCTCCTGCCAATACCTCCAAGTAATTCAAATTCTAAACACCCTTTCACTCCCAGCAGTATCATGATACTGTGTCACTTAATTAAATCATTAATATATGCATTAAAAATGTTTAATTGCATTTATAATTATCCTTCTGGTATATCATTTAGCTGAAAGATTTTTCATAGGAACATATCTCCAATAATATAATAGAATTCAATGGGAAATGTGATACATATTACGGAATCTCGTGTTACAAAGGTTTTTACTGAAACACATTACTTACCTAATGCAGGGTATTACTGTGCATATATATATATATATATCTTCCATTAGTAATGTTAAATTGGGCATGTAATTACTGCCGTAGCAGCTAGAGGCAAAATGTCCAAAATAGACATATGGTGCAGTAAGTATTCAATGCTGAATCGGAAGCCAACTGAAATTTTAATTAGTTTGTAATATTCTGCTTAAATTTTCACACAGAACACATTTGTACGCATCGTTGCTCCTAAAGGATGCAGAGACGGGTTTGACTATGGGAAAAAGGAGAAGAGACGACGATTTGGTGTTAAAGATGATGAGTTTTACATACCATACAAATCGGCAGATGCAAACTCCGAGAAAGAGTAAGCACCGCACGGGAAATAGGACAGTTAGAAGCTACTCGATTAAACTATAGTAAATACTTGAGGTTTAGGGTGAGCCGTTTTCTTAACTAAACTTCAAGGCATTTTATGCGACTATAATCGAAGATTTTGTTGTGCCTATTATATATTTATTGAATTATGAAACAAAATTAAGATGCGCATTTCTGGAAAGATCTCATGAATCGTTCAGTTAACCCTTGCACTGTTTTGTTTGTGCTCCGTGCTAGGCTGGGCGTAGACAACAGTGGCTTTGATCATCAGGCAGCAAGTGCCATGTTAGATCTGACAGCTGATGACGAATCACAGATGAGAAAATCCAACAGCCAACTCGTCTGGTATGTGATTGTAATTACCTGCTATACTGTGTGGTTCTGCAGTTGAAACCCTATTATATCGCAAATTATTGCCAATAGCAAGTTCTCATAATCGCTTACATGTTCTGTCCGGTATCAAATGTTGAAGCAGAAAATGGCAAGTGCCTTGTCGACCTGTGTGGTGTGACCGACATTTTATGTGGTGTTAGATGACGTCGTAAATCGTTTTTGTGGAAGCCGACGAGAAAAATTTAGCAGCGATCAAGCACGCCGTGGTGCATTCTTCTTTGCAATACAGTCTAGATCTCAGTGAGGCGTTGTCACTTCATCTCTCATTTTCTTCAGGGATCGTAAAAAGAAGAAGTTTGTGCAGCAAGGCTCGACGGATCCCAACAAAAAGAAGGTCAAGACTGAGAGTGGCTCACTGATTCCAGCCACGTACAAGACGAAAAAGTATCCTTATCACGTTTTACTTGGGCCCCGAAGTTCATTGCATCTACAGGTCAAATCCAATTTGTAATTTAGTCAGATATCAGGCGAGTTGATATGAAGCACATCAGCAGAGCACTGTGAAATGCCTTCAGCTGCAAACAACGTATTCAGGTTTGATCGTTTAAAGCGAAATACTGGTCTCCAGTAGAATCTCATCCTCACTGAAGTGGTAAACTGGCTAGAAATTTGCTATCGTTATTATACTTATCAAGCTTTGATTTAGATACCAGGAGTGGTTAGAGAAGAACAAAGTTGCCCACCAGGACAATGATGACGATGACGACGACGACGACGACGAAAAACCCCATAGCTGGAAGTCTGGCAACAAGTTTAAAGGTAAAGTGCTAGAATGTATATATGATATAATGAGTGCTTGGCTCAAGAAAGAAGATATAGTACTACTAAGCATATGACATTGACCTGCTTGTTTATGCGAAGAATTTTTACGAATCGTTTGTTATTACATTATTTTACCTTATACCCGTAGGAGGAAGAGGAGGAAAGTCTCAGGGTAATGCACGGGATGGCCAGCCTTTCAATTCAAGAACAAAGAAAAATCACTTGCAGAAGCAGGGTAAGGGAGGAGCACAGCGTGGTAGTGGGAGACCAGAGCGCGGTACAGGAAGAATACAGCAAGGAAATCAGGGACTGGTGCGGGGCAGTGACAGGCCACAAGGGAGCAAGAGGAGGCCACCGAAACGTGAGCTAAAGACCAGGGATGAGATATTCAAAGATAGGAAACGTAAAGCACAAGTGCAGAGCTTACAGAAGGGCAGGGAGATGCGTAAGAAGCAGAGGAATTCACAGCCGAAAAAGAGGAGGTAGCTGTACCATGTCTAACGTGGTCATAATATATACTCATTGAAACACAGTCAACGCATGTGCCTAGGAATTCTTTTTGGCTTATGATACCACAGTGCAGGTAGTAATAGGATGTACTCATAATACACTCAACATGAGATTGGATTCTCACATGTGCGGTATTATTGCGACAGACTACCAACTAGTGTTAGCGTATACAAATTATATTCTGTGTATGTTGCACATTTCCGATATGCTGCTGTCCTGGAAACATGATGATTACCATTGATTTATGATTTCCAATTAATAAATAAACAGTAAATGATTTGTAATAATATTACAATTTTGACAATTTTTAATACGAAATGCAAAAGGTGAAACATGACAAGGGTAAAATGCACGGAATCCCGTGTGCGTACAATTGTTGAGGAAATTACAATTTAGTTGAGTGACATTTGGTATATATGTTACTAGCAACTTACATGGGCAAAAATATATTTGCAACTCGCAAACATTTTCACAATTGAACTTCTACGTGGCTTTGTCTTGCACACAAATGAAGTACTAGGAAAATTACAATTCTGATGTTTGTACATTTTTTAAACATGAATAGCACATGATAAATGTATATACACTAAAATTACATAAAGTTGTGCAAAACCATGGCTACGTGTACATGCTGGTTGAAGTCAGGTTGTCTTACTACCAGATGTAATGTCACATAGGACAATTACAGAATCTAATTGCCCCAATATTCTACTTTGATGTTTTACAACAGCTAGACATCGACTTCTTTATTTTCATTTTGTCATTTATATGCTTACATTACACAAGTCCCTTTGATACTGCGAGTACAGAATCCAAAAAATATTAATGGGGGCTTTATTAATACAGACATGAGAAGGTACACTTTCAAAGGTTTAATATTATTTATTACTCGAGTTTCGTTATTTCTGATAAGACACAATTTTAACCGTGTTTGACATCACCACAGAAATGATGAATCAATTTAAAAATAAAAATAATGATTGATAAAATATTAATCGCAGCCTTCCCTGCACACAAATACATGGCAAGCTAAAAGTTTGCATACAATGTCTGCCTAGCCCTTTCAACAGCATTTCGAAACCTCTTACCGACCTTTCACATCTATAAAATATTAGTTTCATCACAATACAGTTTGCTTCTAAATTGACATTGAACTCAGTGACCTGAATACTTTGACATTACATATGTAGATGTGCACTCAGCAGTTGGATAAACTCTCCAACCACAATCTCGCGAATGAAGGAAAATAGTGGACATCAAACAAGTCAATGTAATCTTTTGTTTATAGCAACACAGACCAGTTTCACGGAATGTTTAAAGGCTGACAAACAGAGCCATGTACTTGGAAATATGCTCAAACTTTCCCAGAAAACTGGCCATGAGCACAATGTCCATTTAATAGGATAAAACATTACACGTCTTCATTTTTCTCTGCAAGTTACTGGGTACCAAAAATGAACATAGATACATTTGTTACTTTACATACACATGTACATGCCAAAATTATTACAAATGGTAAATCATAAATAATAGTCAATGACACCTTTTTGCAAAACATTTTGAACGATACAACAGTACGCATGTACCCGCACATTTCTGCACACGGTTTGAAAAAAAGAAGACTTGCACGTTTTTATCTACTCATCCCCAATAACTTTTCCTGCGTGATCATTTTATAACCCCCCACACACACACGTACACAAACAGAAACCGATTCATTCTACATCCATCTTCGTTGCATACGCATCGAGATCAGCATCCAACTCCTCGGCAGTGACGTTCTTGCGCGGCTGTCGGCCTCCTCCTCTGCCGCCGCGGCCTCCTCCGCGACCGCGCCCGCCTCCTCCTCGCCCTCGACCTCCTCTGGGGGTCCCGCGGAACCCTCCTCCTCCGCCGCCGACGGTGCCGAGGCGGCTCTTCGTGAATCCACCGCCGCCGCCGCCGCCGCCGCCGCCGGCGGGCGACCGCTGGACGACGGCGACCTCTGCCGCCGACGTCACCAGCTGGATGTTCATCGCGCGGCCGTCGAGCGGCACGTTGTGGTACTGCTTCATCGCGCGCGTCGCGTCCGACCGCCGCTCGAAGACGACGTCGGCCGTGCCGAGGGAGCGGCCCGAGCGGTCGTAGTGCACGGCGGCCTTCTTCAGCGGCCCGAACTCGGCGAACAGCTCCTGGATGTCGCTGTCCGACACGCCAAAGTCCAGGTTGGAGACGAGCAGCTTGCCGAGGCCGGCTCCGGCGCCGACGACGCCGACGCGGCCCCCGACGCCGGCCGAGCGCCGCTTGTCCGCGCCGTCGTACATGTCGTGCTCCCACACGTCGGGCATCTTGTTCGGCCGGCTGTACGGCACCGGCTTCGTGACGCGGCCGCCGACAGCGCCGGCGCTACGCAGCACGCCGCGGAAGGTCGACGTGCCGCGACCGCGTCCTCCGCGCGCGGCGCCCCGTCCGCGACCGCCACGCGCGCCGCCGCGACCACGCCCTCCTTTGCTGCGGTTCTTTTTTATGATGTCGTCCAATGACATGTCGACGTTGTCACCCATTCTGATGGCTGTGCTAGAAAAGCGAACGAGAACAGACAAAGGTTTATATAAGGGATGTGATCAGGGAAAGAAATCAAACGTGTACAATAACACCAGATGCAAGCCATGTATTTGAATGCTCCATGTTCTGATAAAGTGGTTGCCTATGTCCCATTGTCCCTATATATAACCCAGTGCCTGAAATGGGGGCCAGCCGAAAGCTGGCCCAAAAAGGGGCCAGTACTTTTGGGGCAAGTACATTTTTTTAGTCACTGGCCCAAATGCATTGCTGGTTCGAGCCACTGTTCAACCGATGATCGAGTATAATCAATGATCGTGACATCACTACTTAACCGCATATATGGGCATTGGATGGCGGGGAACAATGTTGTGATACTCCCGTATACATTCACAACTGTATTGTTTAAAACTGATAAAACAAAACTAACCTATCGCAGTGGGTCAACAACTGGCAAGACATTAAATGGGCTATCGCTATTGTCACAACAGTGCTGGGTAGAATCAGCATGGGACAGACCGAATCTCATTCACATGGCTTTGTGCCAGGGGTAGCTACAGAGTGCGGGGGGAGTAGTAGAGAGCTTCCTCTTCAATCAGAGGAAAAATAAGTGAAGTTGCGGAATCTATGAAAAATTTAAAGTCACTTTTCATCTTTATTGCCATGTCAGTCACAGGCACTTGGAGCCGTTTCAAATGATCGCAGATAAACATAACATATATTGTATTTGCCACCAAATTTGTAATGTTTATGCACTCTTTATTGCACAATAATTCCACCATTTTAATAGGAGAATTACCAGTATCAAGCATTTGTTGCTACACGTTTTATTTTCTTCACAAACTTAAAAATTCTACTTTTTTGTGACTCGCGTGACACATCTTGAGGATGTTTCCATCATATAAATTTAAGGAAATGCTAATGCGAATTGATAGGCATCCTAATTTTTTATGAAATATGATGTATTGGCTACTTAATAAAGGCTGGCTTATTCATAACTGAAGTGTAGATAATAGAACATTTTTCTGATTCTGAGAAGCACTTTTGTTTCCATGTTTGCCGTCATCAAGTTCACTCACATTCAAGAAGCTGTGATTCTTTATAAAATGGTCCATTTACATGAAATTTTGGATTTAAACCATTTCATTATTTCTCTTAATAAAAAAAAATTCATGTCAATAGCTCTCACTTCAGTTTTCAACATTGGTGTATACACTTACGTGGAATGGCTGTTGTGAATTATTAATATTATACGATTATGTTCTACACATAAAATTTGTGGTTAGTCCTCCCAAAAATGCTACATCTTATAGACAGGCAGGCACAGCTACTAGAATTAGAGAACGAATAAAGGTGACTCCAATACTAGATAGTACCAGTAGTAGTAGTAGAATACATAATTAAATACCAGTAGTCAGGGGCAGATCCAGAAGGTTTGGGTGACCAGTTTCCATAGTTGTAGTCACAGCTAGGGGGGTCCGGGGGTTTTTAAAATATTTGGCTATATTTGGTGCATTCTGGTGAATTTTGAGGGTCAATTCTGAAGATACCCAGCCTGTGACCGGTTTCTGGAAACCGGTGCAAACCGGCCTAAATCCGCGCCTGGTTGTACTAGTAGTACCACACACAGTTATAGTTATAATTTATATTTATATACAAATTATGCATCCTTTCTCCCTTTTCTCTACGTAAAAGACCGTTTTCCGTACATGTATTCGAATGATATATAATAAAGATTTAATAATAAGAAGAATAGACATTTCGACTTCAGAGCGTGTGACACGTCACAAATGAATTAGCCTGCGAGTAGAGTTGCCCGGTCTTTAGGCTATCACGACCCACGACACGAGTACAGCGTCAGCGTATAATGCAAGGGAAAAATTACACGACAAAACAAAATTGAAGCTACCTTATAATACCAGTACATTAGAAAGTGTGATGCTATTATTCATTCATAATTATAAACAGAAAACAGGTGCTATGAAAGGGTTTGACCCGGACTAGCAAGGGTAGACAAAAACCGGCAAGCAAAGTTTCGAGTTCTGTGCAAGCAGTCAGTTTATCCTGTAAGTTGTAACAACTTGCACAAACAGTCTCTAATCACTATGTAACTATTTAAATAATTTCGTTCATTTGATTATTCTATATAATTAAGCATCAACAAACTTACTTCTTCTGCTAATAAACGTCTTGTTACACTTTCAAAATACTCAAAATACACGAAATTCAAACACGCTGAAGTATAAAGAAATGGCGCACGCGGAACCCCTGTTGCATCACAGACGCAACCACCGCAATAAAGGTACCTATCATCAACGTTACAATCGTCGCCGCTGCGTAGCTACAATGGGAATGCATACAAACAAGAGCGTATTAAGAAGGTTATACCTTCTTTATACGCTCTTGATACAAACATACAAGACTGAAGAACCCTAGCTAAAATGCGTACAAATATAGAAATACTCCAGATCAATTGTCTTGGCTATAATATATACCACGAAATTAGCTAATTATGTGACGACTGTAATAAAAGAAAGTTAGCAAGGCATAGCCAATCGCCTAATAAAAATTCGCTTGCTGTAGCGCTACCATGATAATACATATTAATAACTCATAAGCTATTTTATTTATTTATTTGTTTGCGTATTTAGGTAATTATTCATATATACATACTGTTACAATAAATTTTAAATTCCTGAAATTAGATAACTACCAAGGATATCTAGTGTCGTTGGAGGCGTGCGAAGGCATTGGAAGGACAAATTAACACCTTTCTATAATGTTATGTTCTTCTTTTTCATAACACTTCTTCCTCTATTTAACATTTCTGGGGCATGGAGTGAACAAAATAATACACTACTTAGGCATGTCTCTACACAGGCCCGTAGCCAGGGGGGTTCGGGGGGTTCGAAAATGCAGCTGCTAAAATATTCATTCGTGACGAAACGTGCAGCTGCTCGCATAACAACAATCTAGAAATACAACAATCGCGTAATGTCTATAGACCCTATACGTTAGGCATTATATGTACTAGGATATAAGCAGGCGCCTATTTAGTATTTATGCACTCCTGACATAAGACTTAGCTATAGTAAAACTAAATTGGACAAACGCACGCATGCACGCGCACACACACGCATGTCTGCACGCACGCACGCACGCACGCACGCACGCACGCACGCATGCATGCATATACACACACACAACTGTGAATTATGCCATCATTTACGTAGTTTCAATAAATATGTAGTAATTAAACCAGGGGCGTAGAGAAGCCGGTACATACTTGTTAATACTGTATATATATATATATGTATATATATTATATATATAATATATATATAATATATATATATATATATATATATATATATATATATATGAAGAGTACATAATGGGAGATATCAGGAGTAGATAATATCCTCCTCTCTCCCTATTATCTACTCCTGGAGATATATATATATATAGATAATATAAATAGTGGCTTGTTTTCGAAATAACGTTCCATTTGTCCACGGCAGACATATTGATTAGGGAGAGTAATTTTGCGTCAGCAAGCGATATTTATTACCATTTGCGTTTTCACGTGTGAATAGGCTGCGAATAGTCCCTGTCTATTAGGCCGAACGAACACAGTCTCACTATATAATTGTAAAGGGGTTAAACCGCTTTCATGTTCATCATCCACACTGAAGTGCTTAGCTTGCAGTTGCTAAAATATTCATTCGTGACGAAACGTGCAGCTGCTCGCATAACAACAATCTAAAAATACAACAATCGCGTAATGTCTATAGACCCTTGTTAATACTGTATATATATATATATGTATATATATTATATATATAATATATATATAATATATATATATATATATATATATATATATATATTATATATATAATCAGAAGATATATTGAGAATATTGATAGACTCCTGATATAATGGTTTCACATATATGAAGTGAAATGAGTGTGGCGTCATAAATCGATAGATAGCTAGATAATTAAATGTGAAGGACGCATCTATACACACAGCATAGATATGTTCAGTAGTAATTAAATAACAAACGATAGTAAATTTAATGATAAGCTATATTATTATATTTTTAATTTACAGTTGTTATTATGATATCAGACGCGAATTGAAATAAAAAATAACAACAGTTGCATTTTATTCACTCCTGATATTATTAGTGCATTAATTACTTATCACTGTTACGGTCAAGATAATATATACGTAATATGTATTATATATGCATAATTATGTACGTGTACGTGTATCCATAATAAACACATTGGCGTGTGTGCGTGCGCGTTTATGCCATAACCCATGCTACCATCAATCTCTTAGATCAAGTGCTTCATGATTGATCTGTTCTGTTGTCTCTATAAGCACGACCTCAGTTTTGATCGGATTTAATCACGATGTCGTCCCTAATTATCGCGAGACTTTATGCGTGGGTGTGCGAGTCGCGTCTTAAACTACGTCACGAATTTTCTATGGTAAAATTTGTAAAATTTTTGTTGCCATTTTTTTACATTAAAAGTAGGCACTAACGGGACGTCAAATTCTTACCTGATAAGATTGTTTCTCAACTAGTTAAAAATCCAAAAAACCTGGACGATTTGATATTATTGGACGATTGGATGATATTATTGGACGATTTGATATTAGTGTTCCTGACATTAATTGCTTGCTATGGGCTATGTATGAGTCACGAGTGTATGTTCACATCGAACAATATAGTAAAATAAGAAGTATAATGCAGCAATTTAACCATAAAAAGTGAACAAAAGTACTTATATTTTGTGAAAAAGTGGAAATATATTTTTTATTTTTTACTATTTACGGTGACGTAATCACTTTAACCAAGCATTCTATCACACGCACACGCACGTACACACGCACGCACACACACACACACACACACACACGCACACACACATATATTACGAACATTGTACTACTATTAAATGACAATACACTTGTTTTTCTGTAGATATGCGAGTACATCATTTTATTGCCAAAATAAACTGGGTATAAAATAACAATAGCACACGTAAAACTGTAGTTGAATATTATTTACACTAGTCCAGGGCAGCTATAGCTGGTCATACGGGACCGGAAGCAAAACGCTATACGCACCACGCTTGTTTTGTGCCGGGCACACACATATTGGACGTGCCGCTTAAACCATTACTATACCATATTTTTTTGCAATACACGTTTAATCTTCCCACATCAGCGTAATAGATTTTACTTCGGTAAATTAGTATATGGCCAAGTGCACGTCCAATACTATTTACACCACAAAAAGCAAATTCTCGCAATCTTACATATTTTTGCAAATCCCCGTTTACAATAACAGACCGAAAAGGGCAAGCAATCATTCATGCATTCATTTACATAGCTAATGATTCATTATACGCAGTTTATAGACGAATAATTGATTAATTTGCTAGGCTAACATAGGTAGATTCAAGTAAAATTCTCTTTAATGACAATTACAAGATTGCGTTTTCTAGTGTCATTTTTCCCGAAAGTTCAACTAAATTGAGTAATCTCAACCTGCATGTCGGATTTAATGTGTCTATTTTCAATCAGCAATAATTTTAGGACAATAACACAGAGTCTATAGGTTCCAAAATTAAGCATACACATAAAACCAAACAGTTCATACGCATGGAAATATGCACAATATGGAAATAGATCATTCTTATAAGAACGCATTCGATTGTGAACCAATACGAGCTCGTTCTACTTTGGACGCACTTAAATACATTTTTACCCGTGGCGTTCATCTCAAATATCTCCCGTACTGCAATACTTTAATAACAACACGTGGAGATTAAGACCCTGTAGTCTAAATAATTTCGTTTTCGAACAGTAGGTGCTTACACTTCTGCAAGCTGGTGCAGGATTTAAAAGTAAACAGGCAACCCAGTCTCGTTTCTTATATCCAAATCAAACCATAAAATCAAACCATCTATAGTACATGCCCAAATATATATATATATATATATATATATATATATATATATATTCACATTCGACAGTTCCAGCGAAAGAAACGTCGCCATTGCTAGAAACATAAATACCTGTAACCTTAAAAGTGTCAAAGTTGAAAGTATCATATTATTTTTTATGGAGGAAAATAATTTGACTTTCTACTTGACAAGCGATTCATTATCACAATATAAAACAGCGTAATGCATTAAAATTGTACAGGTCTTCTTCTGTGATATATCACCAGGTTGGATGTAAACGTTTTAATATTGCACAGGTCCCTCTTTTCATTAAAACGTTCAGAAAAATTCATCGGAAAGAAAGCGTTTTAGAGGATTTCCCAATAATACGCACGCACCCACACACCACCAAACGAAAACGCGCGCGCACTTCTCCTACGCGTAAATCAATTTTAATCACGCGCTGTGTGCACGTCTGTATCAGTACGAATTCCTGCGAAATACCCAAATGGTAATGTAACGAAAATCACTTACTATACCTAGCCATTCTAATGACTTGGGTTTCAATATAATTTCACAAAAAAACCTCCACATTCACTATGCTAATAAATACGTATTAACGCGCCGGAATTCATCATTACACGCTCCCAAGACGGTGAAGGTCGAAATGTGCAGCTAGGTACTGCATATTCAAAGTCAAAGTCAATCTTATAGTAAGAAAAGTCAAACTCAAAGTCAGACTGAAATGCACAATACTGGAAGTTCCCACACAAATTCTCAGGGATTCCCACATGAATTCTGAATGATACCCACATAAATTCTGAAGGATTCCTCCATGAATTCTCAAGGATACCCGCATGAATTCTAGAGGATATCACATGAATTCCAAAGAACACTCACATGAATTCTGGAGCATCCCCACGTGGATTCTAAAGAAATCCTACATAAATTTTGGATGGTGCCCACATAAATTCTAAAGGCTTCTCACAAGAATTCTGAAGTACTCACACATGAATTCTAGAAGATTCTCACAAGAATTCTGTCACGATATCACATCAATGCTAATATAATCCCAACGTTTATGCGATTTCATATGCGAGTATATGAATTGTTGTTTTTTATTTGATGTCAATGCCATTTCTCTCCACGTCTTTTCATGTAGTGGTAAACAACGAATCGCCTAGATTCACTTCAATCTACTAGATTCTCTGTTAGATTCATACCATTCGTTATCGCCAAATTACAGCGTGACAGTACCATAAGTGGGTGGGTTGAAATCAGGGTGCAACCAGCGGGATACGTGATGGTCTGGATTCAGCAAACCTCAAGCTCTACAGGCAGGGATCGGGGTACTCCTACCTATTGCAGGCCGATAGTATAGATATTCCTAGTATGTATTCTTTCTGGGAGACAACGCAGGTATTAACATTTTGTAGATTTACTCCGCTATATAGCTATGGTCAGACGGCAGGTTCGTCAAATGAAGCCCTGAGGCTTAGGAGTCTGCGATCGGCCGCCGACTTATATTCATCCAGTAAGTGGTAGTGTCTCGCTGGATGAGATATCATTTAGCTACAGCTGCAGTTGTGGGTACGTCAGCATGCCCTCTCCCCCTCCTTCCCACCTCCCCCCCCCACCCTTCATGTCCTCATGCACTAAACTGGCAGGTGGTAGTGTTCGTCCCTGCCTCGTTGGGTAGAATGTTTAGCTACAGCAGCTGTCGCGGGTACGCCAGCACGCCCTATCCCCCTCCTCCCCTTTCTTCCTTCCCCCATCCTCGTCTCCTCCTTTCCTTTCTTCCTTCCTCCATCCTCGTCCCCTCCTTCCCTTTCTCCCTCCTCGTCCCCCTCCTTCCCTTTCTCCCTCCTCGTCCCCCTCCTTCCCTTTCTCCCTCCTCCTACACTGAACTGGCAGGTGGCAGTGTTCGTCAGTGTCACGTTGGGCAACAGATTTTGGCTGCAGCAGTTGTTGCGGGCACAATTCAGCACGCCCCTCGCCCATGTAGATATGTTCATGGTATGAATGATAGGGTTATATATTTATGCACATACAGGAGTATAAGATTCACTTGCGTTGTAATAGATACGATTCGCCATATATGTGGTCGCACGACAGGACCTGAGGTAATCTGGATAATAACAGAGTAAATAGAGATAGAGCGAGTTTGATATAGACGTACACGTATAATACTAAATCTTGCACAGAGAATAAGACTGATGAGTCTAGTTGTAACAGGTAGACAGGAGACTAGGGAGACGTAACAGTAGATAACATTGAGCATTATCGCTGTTCACTGTTCTTTACCATTCGCTCACTGGCTGTCCACTTATGTTCGTCATCATTATGTAACGCTGTTACCACGAGCCTGTTGTTGAGATGCAAAATTTCGTATTATATAATGCCAAGAACGTGTAGATATTTTTAACTGAATAGCTTACTTTGCGGTAGACGTACGCCAACGAGGGACTGAAGTTGTAACACGTTTTGCTGAGAATAGAATCGCGACGTCATTAAATTTCCGGCACTTGTGTAGCAGTTGATTCGAGAACCTGCACAGACGAGAGACTCACATTTTCTAACGGACGATCAGCAACATTAAAATTGATCTGTATCAAAATCGATAAAGGAATAAAAAAGATAAATACTAAAATGGACGTAGCCCGCGAACGGATCCGAGACGTACGTCCACAAAATTCACTAATTTGCTACGTAATGCAATCGCTGTTTCTTATGATATATAACTACCTGTAGTATTCATAAAGCAGAGTACCAACATATATTTACACGTTTTCAGGATGTTCATTAATTGCCGTGTGAGCCAAGGTAACCGGATGCGTGGCAATCAGCAGTTCGTCATGCACACTCACAGTCCCTGAACACGTATCATACCGAACTCGTAATGACCTCAGCTCACACTGCAGTCGCTTGTAAACAAATCGACCATGCGAAATTATCTAAGCAGCAACGATAATGATGACTCTACTTGAAGGGTTTTGGAAAAAGAGTGGAAGGAAACCCCTAAAGCGTTGCACCAGCAGCCTTAGGGCCTAGGTAACGCAGTGCCGTATATAGCCATGATTACGCTGACCTAACCACGCGGAAGAGATGGACACAAGTGAAGCACAGAGGAATAGTGCATATGATGACACTCCCGCACTCACGCAGTGACACACACACGCACGCACGCACGCACGCACGCACGCACGCACGCACGCACGCACGCCCCCCCACCCACACACACGCGCTCGCACACGCACACGCACACGCACACGCACACGCACACGCACACGCACACGCACACGCACACACACACGCACGACCGCACGCACGCACGCACGCACGCCGACGCACGCACGCACCCACACACACACCACACACACACATACAACACACACACACAAACAGACACGCACGCACACACATGCAGACCCACAGATAAATGCACACGCAAAGATGCACACGCACACATATACACACGCGCACGCAGTGCATACACGCACACGCGCGGGTATCTATTAGGTGTAAGTGCGATTTAAAAACATTGATAATTATCATCGAGACGCTTTCACCGCGAGCCGTCTCCGTTGCTCAGCTCTCGTTATTGCACCAGCGACCCTCTCCAGAATCCCACCGGCGCCCCTGCTCCGGCGGCCGCCACACCCTACCTCGGTGGCGCCCCTGCTCCGGCGGCCGCCACCACCCTACCTCGGTGGCGCCCCCCTCCGGCGGCCGCCCCCACCTACCTCGGTGGCGCCCCTGCTCCGGCGGCCGCCCCACCCTACTTCGGTGGCGCCCTCAGGGGTTGTCGGGTATTTGTGGCAGAACGAGGCGTAGTAGTCGGCGGCAAACGCGAATACGTCTCGCGGCTTGCGCAGCAGCAGGAACTGCAGGAAGTCGGCGAGGATTGCTTCAGCTCGGGATGGCGGCGCATGTACACTCCGTGGTCGGCCTTCAGCTGTTCCTGTAACGACGGAGAAGAGAACGCGAGCAGTCGCATTTACATCTCGTCGCGCGTCCGTCGCGCGTCGCCGGCGCCCCTGGTGGAGCTTTTAGCACGCTGATCGCTAAATTTGTGCAAACGCCAAATTTGGCACACGTTTGCTGCGTGAAATGCTATATACAATGAGGAAACATGTGGACCCCAACGAAATGCCTATACATCTCGTTCGCTCTCACTTACACGCAGCCCTGTTCGCGTGACTTCCTTCCTTCTCCACTTTTGACAGTGACAGTACGTACTATCACACTATGATTGGTTCACGTAAGTGCTGCGATTGGCTGGCGGTACATAGTTGGCGCATGTAAATCCAAGCACCGGTGACACTCAATTAATGTACGAGCATGCACAGGCAGGTTATATATACGAGTGTTAACGATGTGTAATGTTGTTGTGCGTTTTGTTGTGCCATGCTGCCGTTTCAGCCATTTGCTTGTGATGGACGCACGCAGGACGGCTACACAGAAACACAGCGAATCTCCCAATCAAGTCTATTTCTCAGTATGTGTAGCTTTCTAAAAAATCTACAGCATCTTTAGACACAGTAATTGGCTAAACATCCATAAATTTATGCATATTCTTCTGAACATGTCTTAATTAATTTATGTCACCTGTGTTATGTTTGGCGTAGACACCTGAAGCCAATTAGTGCCACTTATGCAAATTAATGTCACTATGATGGGAAGAATCAAACCTAATTCAGGTGTGACAGGACATGTGTAAAATTTGGGAAATAGCCTAGGAGCAGAGGAAGGTATTGGGCTCAAGAAATTTCAAATGCATTTCTGAAATTCTTCTAAGGCAAACTGAATATTTGCTCTAATTATTATTGTTGTTTTAGATCAGGCTACACTATGGTAGCTATCAATTATACAGTAATACACCGATAACAAGTAATGTATTTGAGAAGAAAACGTGAAATTCCCTAATGTCAATCAAGCTTCCCATGGGCTTCTTTTACATAATTGAATATGCACTCCTATGGAAATTTTTTCAAAAAAAGTTGGCAATACCCGCGTCGCTTCTAATGCAAGCATAGTTATTAATCCAAGGAAACATTTCAAGTCAAGCACATATATTGAATTATTTAATAGTGTAAAACATGAAAATACTGGAGGGAAACCAGGAAGAGAAGGAGAGTTCAGAATAAGAGATTAGCATCTGGCGTATGCTAGACTGCAGTGATTGCAGGGGCATGCATCATGTGCACTGCAAGTGAAGGTATCAGGAAAGCATCAGGCAGGCAGGCACCCTATCAGGGCAAGAAAGCTAGCTAACGGGCTAGCAGCACACTTCAAGCTGGCCCGCTCGCTTTTTGGCAGTGGGCTGTAAATTTATTACATTGATTTTATTGGTGATGAGGGATTATTGGAGAAAAACGCAATCATTTATTTGAAAGTTCTGTAAGGTCGAATTACGTAACATATGCACAGCCAAATGGAGAAGAAGAAGAAACGACGAAACGCGATACGCTAACGTCATACCTTTTTGTCGAGAAAATTAGACTTCATCTGTAAATCGCTTTCCATTCAGCGCGTTTTTTCGTAACCCCAAAGCACCCTCTGGAACATAAGATTGCCACCATTAAATCTCGCACCTCCGCTCGAAAGAACGTGAAAGACTTCGAAGGTAAATCGAAGTCGACGTCCGACTGCATGCAGTATGTAAGGCGGCTACTAATACGCAGCACGTGAGGAACGCGGGATATATTCCAATTACGACACTACTTCCACTTGCGCATTAGAAACGAGTGTACACTGCCAGTTCACGACTCCCCTAGTGCTGGGAATGCAGGCGTATATACGCAAACGAAATCAAATCAATAGGACGCACGAAATTTGCCGCAAACAGCTAGGCAGCTCACGTGTTATTAACGTGCGGTAATTACTGGGTACGATGCTGGTTTGTTGCATAAAGCGTAAGTGAGAGCCGAGTTTGTCACGCCGATGAGCAGCAAAGCCTACTAATTGACTATACGGTGGTATTCCTATAAGCTTCATGGACACAGGCGAACCGACTTGTAACCTGTAGCTAGATGCCTGAAAATAGGCGAACGTTGTACAGTCACTGAGCTATGTTCCACATACATGAGCCAATCTCTAGTTTAACGCAGGCTTGTCACACTGCTTAATGTCTCATCATCTCCTTTGCTTTTTCATCATCCTCGATTATAAGTTCCGGCAGTAAAATTGTCGATAATTCTGGTAATGTTTAATTCTCACCAATTGAATCCCACAAAGAAATCACTGATTAGACATGAAAAATGCAAAACTTAATAATCTTGTAATGCCAGAATAATTTCACGTTAGAAGTAAAACAATTTTCATGCAGTTATTGATGTACGTGAGTAGAGTTTTCAATTATAAAATCATCAGACTCGTGTAAAATCACAGACGTACGTATATGCTGCTGTATATGTAACAAATATATATGCAACATAGAAAACCGCTGTATATACGTAACAAATATATATGTAGCATACACAGCCGCTGTATATATACATAACAAATATACATGTAACATACACAGCCACTGTACATATACGTAACAAATATACAATGTAACGTACACACCATGTACATATACGTACAAATACACATGTAACATACACGCCACTGTATATATAACGTAACAAATATACATGTAACATTACACAGCCACTGTACATATACGTAACAAATATACATGTAACTACACAGCCACTGTACATATACGTAACAAATATACATGTAACGTACACAGCCACTGTATATATACGTAACAAATATACATGTAACATACACAGCCACTGTATATATACGTAACAAATATACATGTAACATACACAGCCACGTGTATATATTACGTAACAAAATATACATGTAACATACACAGCCACTGTATATATACGTAACAAATATACATGTAACATACACAGCCACTGTATATATACGTAACAAATATACATGTAACATACACAGCACTGTATATATACGTAACAAATATACATGTAACTACACAGCCCTGTATATATACGTAACAAATATACATGTAACATACACAGCCACTGTATATATACGTAACAAATATACATGTAACATACACAGCCGACTGTATATATACGTAACAAATATACATGTAACAGTACACAGCCACTGTATATTATACGTAACAAATATACATGTAACATACACAGCCACTGTATATATACGTAACAAATATACATGTAACTACACAGCACTGTATATATAACTAACAAATATACATGTAACGATACACAGCCACTGTATATATACGTAACAAATATACATGTAACGTACACAGCACACTGTATATATACGTAACAAATATACATGTACGTACACAGCCACTGTATATATACGTAACAAATATACATGTAACTACACAGCACTGTATATATATACGTACAAAATATACACTGAACATACACAGCCACTGTACATATACTTAACAAATATACATGTAACATACACAGCCACTGTATATATACGTAACAAATATACATGTAACATACACAGCCACTGTATATATACGTAACAAATATACATGTAACATACACAGCCACTGTATATATACGTAACAAATATACATGTAACTACACAGCGCACTGTATATATACGTAACAAATATACATGTAACATACACAGCCACTGTATATATACGTAACAAATATACATGTAACATACACAGCCACGTACTGTATTATACTAACAAATATACATGTAATACACAGCCACGTACTATATATACGTAACAAATATACATGTAACATACACAGCCACTGTAATATACGTAACAATATACATGTAACAACACAGCCACTGTATATATACTAACAAATATACATGTAACATACACCAGCCACTGTATATATACGTAACAAATATACATGTACATACACAAGCCACTGTATATATACGTAACAAAATATACATGTAACATACACAGCCACTGTATATATACGTAAACAAATATACATGTTAACATACACAGCCACTGTATATATACGCTAACAAATATACATGTAACATTACACAGCCACTGTATATATACGTAACCAAATATACATGTAAACTACACAGCCACTGTATATATACGTAACAAATATACATGTAACATAACACAGCCACTGTATATATATACGTAACAAATATGACATGTAACATACACAGCACTGCATTATATAACGTAACAAATATAACTGTAACTTACACAGCCACTGTACATATTACGTAACAAACATATACATTGTAACGATACACAGCCACTGTATATATACGTAACAAATATACATTAACATAACACAGCCACTGTATATATACGTAACAAATATCATGTAACATACACACGCACTGTATATATACGTAACAAATATACATGTAACATACACAGCCACTGTATAATACGTAACAAATATACATGTAACGTACACAGCCACTGTATATATACGTAACAAATATACATGTAACGTACACAGCCACTGTATATATACGTAACAAATATACATGTGTAACGATACACAGCCATGTATATATATCGTAACAATAATACATGTAACGTACACAGCCACTGTAATATATACGTAACAAATATACATGTAAATACACAGCCACTGCTAATATACGTAACAAATATACATGTAAACATACACAGCCACTGTAATATACGTAACAAATATACATGAACATACACAGCCACTGTATATATATACGACAAATATACATGTAACATACACAGCCACTGTATATATACGTAACAAATATAATATGTAATACACAGCCACGTATATATACGTAACAAATATCAGTAACTACACAGCCACTGTTATATACGCTAACAAATATACATGTAACATACACAGCCACTGTATATATACGCTAACAAATATACATGTAACATACACAGCCCTGTAATATACGTAACAAATATACAATGTAACTACACAGCCACTGTATACTATACGTAACAAATATACATGTAATACACACGCACTGTATATATACGCTAACAATATTACATGTAACTACACAGCCACGCTGATATTATACGTAACAAATATACATGTAACTACACAGCCACTGTATATATACGTAACAAATACTACATGTAACGTACACAGCCACTTTTAGTAAATATACATGTAACTCACACACAATATACGTAACAATATCATAAACGCTACACAGCCACTGTATATATACCGTACAAATATACATGGAACGTACACAGCCACTGTATATATACGTAACAAATATACATGTAACGTACACAGCACTGTATATTACGGTAACAAATATACATGTAACGTCACAGGACACAGATAAACGTACAAACATTAGTAGCCACTGTATATATACGCTAACGAAATATACATGTACACATACACAAGCACTGTATATTTATATAGTAACAAAATATTATTAACATACACAGCCACTGTATATATATACGTTAAAAATATACATGTAACATACACACACTGTATATATACCGTAACAAATATATATGTAAACATTACACAGCACTGTACTATATTACGTAACAAACATAACATGCTAAATACACAGCCACTTGTATATATACGTAACAAATATACATGTAACGTACACAGCCACATGTATATCAGGAGTAGATAATAGGGAGGAGTGTGACATCAATAAACAAAGCGGAAATTCAGGTCATTTACTGCCTTATAATACTACGAATTTACTACGACGTAACTCATCAACTTGAACGCTCAAATCGGACACGAGTACATTCGCCTCTCATCATCGGTGCAAATCGTTCCTTGTAGACACCCGCAAATCCGGAGAATACAGCCTAAACCGTATACGACACGATTCTCCATTTTTTGGCCATCAATCCAACGCCTCATGCAGCGCCATAATTCAGACAAACACGGCAGCAACACTGCCGCGCAGTCGCTGTGTTTGCTCTCTCGGAATGACGCGAATGGTCGGCGTTGTGGCTCGCGGGGCAGATTAGGACACTCGACGCAACACTCGATCGAGCCATAATCATGACCTTATTTGCCAGCTAGTATGCCACCCCCCCGCCCCAACACAACATCAGCAGAGCTCCTGCGGCTCGAAGCCACACCGCACTCGCGAGCCCACAACGCCACATTCCGCATTCCGAGAGAGCCAACACACGGACTGCGGCAGTCGTTCTGCCTTTTGTCTGAATTATAGGCGCCGCAATGGCGTTGGTTGATGGCGCCAAAGAAATGGAGCAATCGTGCTCCTACGTTTAGCGCTGTATCTCCGGATTGCGGCGTGTCTACAGCATAGGAAACGACTTTTCGCACGAATGATAGCGGCGAATGTACTAGTGTCCGATTGTAGAGCTCAGGTGATGACGGCTTACGCGTAGCGATAATCGTACGAGATTAAGGCTAGTAAATGACGAATTTCCCTTGTTTATTGATGTCACACTCCTCCCTATTATCTACTCCTGATGTATATATACGTAACAAATATACATGTAACATACACAGCCACTGTATATGTGACGTATCGAATATCGGCACGCGACCTGCCAGCATAAACACACTCATCTGTTACCAGGATCTGCGAATAACATACCCATCGGTGAGGTACCATGCTCTCCATGTCGTAGGCTTGTCCAATAGGGAATGTATAGTCCTCTCTATACCGACTACAGGCATTTCTTGGTCAACAACTGCGCGAGTGTCCTCGCCGAGGCTAGCCTGGAATAGTAGCGATGCAAGATCACGATCACGATCGTCCACCGTCAATTTACAACAGGCGGCAGAAATACGCGCGGAATTGTCGCGAATGGTCACAAGCGTAGATGAAAGCACAAGTGTCGCGCGCGAGTTCCACACCGCGACGCGCCGACGTGCCGACACCGCCGCTCAGATGCACACGCGTTCATTCTGCACTGGAACGACGCGCGATTCTTGCGAGCGCGCGACGCGGCGGTGACAGTGGGAGGACGGGCAAGCGAGCGACCCTCTCCCACCGCCCTCCCACTAAGACGACGACGACGACGGGAGGCTGGGCAGGGCTCACGGCCGTCTCTCGCAAGGGTCAGGAGGGCCGGCAGGGGGGAAAGGGAGGCTTTGTTTCTCGCTAGGGCGAAAGGGCCGGCAGGGGAGGGGAAGGCTTTGTCTCTCGCTAGGGTGGGAGGGCCGGCAGGGGAAGGGGGAGGCTTTGTCTCTCGCAAGGGCTGGGAGGGCCGGCAGGGAAAGGGAGACGCTTTGTCTCTCGCTAGGGTGGGAGGGCCGGCAGGGGGAGGGGGGAGGCTTTGTCTCTCGCAAGGGCTGGGAGGGCCGGCAGGGAAAGGGAGAGGCTTTGTCTCTCGCGAAAGCCGGCAGGGGGAGAGCCGGCAGGGGGAGGGGGAGACTTTGTCTCTCGTGAGGGCCGGGAGGGCCGGCAGGGAGAGGGGGAGGAGGAGGCTTTGTCTCTCGCTAGGGTGAGGAGGGCCGGCAGGGAGAGGGGGAGGCTTTGTCTCTCGCGAGGGCCGCGAGGGCCGGCTGGGGGAGGGGGAGGCTTTGTCTCTCGCGAGGGCCGGGAGGGCCGGCAGAGGGAGGGGGAGGGGGAGGTCCGCACTCACGTAGGTCGTCCGGCAGAGGATCACGTCGGAGTCGAGCGAGAGCAGGTTGAAGTGCGGCGCGCGCCAGTCGCCGACGCGAGCGAGCAGCCGCTGCAGAAGCAGGTTGGCTCCCTCTGAGATGAAGCCCTGCATCTGCTCGCTGCTGTACGTCCGCTGGTTCTTACTCACCTCCTGGCAACGGAGAGAAGACGTAGCATGGTATACATCCCCACTCATGGTAAACGTTCCCCTCCTCTACACTGCATGTGGGTATGGCTAGCAGGGCATGTCATTGCTGTGACTCGGATTTGACCCTTGTTGCCCACGCGCAATGTAGACTTGCCATAGGTGGATCTATATAATATGCTACAGCAGCTGCCGGTGGAAATACCTGAATTCACCCTGGGGGGGGGTAAGTATTTTAAAGGGGGGATCCCGAAGGCTGTAATTTGATATAAAAAGTATATGAAAGAATTATGAGAAATCTCAGAAATAGACTTCAAAGAATTTGGGTACAAATTTAATTATTGTATATTTTGTGTATTGGAATGATCAGGAGAACACCTGATGTGTGAAAATTCACATTTTCTTCCAATCACCTTATAAGGCACACTTTATAATTCATTATTTATTAATTATTATTAATATTATACAAAATATATAAATATATAAAAATATATATATATAGACTCTAGGACGCTGCGACCATAGAGTAGTGTAAATTCCAGCGGGTGCTCAAATCGCAGGATGAGCAAAGCAAAGGTTTAATTAATTAACAGCTAACACACAGCATACAGTTAATCCCCCCTCCCCTAACCCTGAACACGATGCCCCGCTCACCCCCCTCCCGCCGCTCGTGTGTCACATTGTGTACAGTCACACCCGCCCAACACCTACAAGGTTTCGCGTGCGGCAGCCACGGACAGAACGCCGCGCTAATAGCAGGAAGCGAGCGAGTGAAAATCCCGGCGCTTCAGCGCGGCACGCGTCGCCGATTAGCGTGCGTGCGTGCGTGCGTGCGTGCGTGCGTGCGTGCGCTGCTGCGGCTTACCTCTCCCTGCGTGACGATGCGGCTCACTGTGTACGTCTCGCCGTCTTTCTGCACGAACGTCTTACGATCCAGCGGATTGCTGTCGAGCTGGAAAGAGCGACGAGGCGGGGGCGAATGACGGCGCGTCGAGAAGTGCGCCCAGAAGACGCGCGCGCGCGCGAGCGTGGGTTTACTGATTTCTCCAGTTCTTTTGCGAGTCATTTTACTGCATTTTCGTAGCCGGAGCCGCGTGTGGGTGGCCACAAGCTCCGTGCAATTTTTCGGAAAATGACATGCGTTTAACAATCGTACAAAGAGCAATGTACAAATCACTCACGGGTGATTACATTCTCTATACAGTGCAACATAATATTTCACCCACTGTAATAAATTAGAGTATTACGCATTATACTACCCAACAATATAGATATATGGGATCGTGCCTATGCGATATCGTAGCCATGCACGCGATGTTCTACTGATATGTGATTATATGATATGAGATCGTACTAACAGGCAACTATACAAACACGAAATAGCAGTGGTAATGAAATGCAATTTCGCGATAGAAAATGAAACGGAAAGCTACGGATTGAGCGTCTAACCTTGACGTATTCATGATGCTCCTGATCTAGCGTTTGCAGAGAGGCGGTTACATAAGCTATAATGGACGTACCACACGGCACACCCGCTATCATCCCATGACTGTTCGCATGTATCAAGTAGCAGTCCTGCAAACACAATAACATAAACGCTTACTCAATTTTGACCCCGATATAATATCTAAGGAGTAACAAAAATTCACCACTTTTCAGAAAAATTTGTCCACCCTGAATAAATGCACACGCAAAGATGCACACGCACACATATACACACGCGCACGCAGTGCATACACGCACACGCGCGGGTATCTATTAGGTGTAAGTGCGATTTAAAAACATTGATAATTATCATCGAGACGCTTTCACCGCGAGCCGTCTCCGTTGCTCAGCTCTCGTTATTGCACGCAGCGACCCTCTCCCAGAATCCCACCGGCGCCCCCTGCTCCGGCGGCCGCCACCACCCTACCTCGGTGGCGCCCCCTGCTCCGGCGGCCGCCACCACCCTACCTCGGTGGCGCCCCCTCCTCCGGCGGCCGCCCCCACCCTACCTCGGTGGCGCCCCCTGCTCCGGCGGCCGCCCCCACCCTACTTCGGTGGCGCCCTCAGGGGGTTGTCGGGGTATTTGTGGCAGAACGAGGCGTAGTAGTCGGCGGCAAACGCGAATACGTCTCGCGGCTTGCGCAGCAGCAGGAACTGCAGGAAGTCGGCGAGGATTGCCTTCAGCTCGGGATGGCGGCGCATGTACACTCCGTGGTCGGCCTTCAGCTGTTCCTGTAACGACGGAGAAGAGAACGCGAGCAGTCGCATTTACATCTCGTCGCGCGTCCGTCGCGCGTCGCCGGCGCCCCCTGGTGGAGCTTTTTAGCACGCTGATCGCTAAATTTGTGCAAACGCCAAATTTGGCACACGTTTGCTGCGTGAGATGCTATATACAATGAGGAAACATGTGGACCCCAACGAAATGCCTATACATCTCGTTCGCTCTCACTTACACGCAGCCCTGTTCGCGTGACTTCCTTCCTTCTCCACTTTTGACAGTGACAGTACGTACTATCACACTATGATTGGTTCACGTAAGTGCTGCCGATTGGCTGGCGGTACATAGTTGGCGCATGTAAATCCAAGCACCGGTGACACTCAAATTAATGTACGAGCATGCACAGGCAGGTTATATATACGAGTGTTAACGATGTGTAATGTTGTTGTGCGTTTTTGTTGTGCCATGCTGCCGTTCAGCGCATTTTGCTTGGATGGACTGACGCAGGACGGCTACACAGAAACACAGCGAATCTCCCAATCAAGTCTATTTCTCAGTATGTGTAGCTTTCTAAAAAATCTACAGCATCTTTAGACACAGTAATTGGGCTTAAACATCCATAAATTTATGCATATTCTTCTGAACATGTCTTAATTAATTCATGTCACCTGTGTTATGTTGGCGTTAGACACCTGAAGCCAATTAGTGCCACTTATGCAAATTAATGTCACTATGAGTGGGAAGAATCAAACCTAATTCAGGTGTGACAGGACATTGTGTAAAATTTGGGAAATAGCCTAGGAGCAGAGGAAGGTATTGGGCTCAAGAAATTTCAAATGCATTTCTGAAATTCTTCTAAGGCAAACTGAAATATTTGCTCTAATTATTATTGTTGTTTTAGATCAGGCTACACTATGGTACGCTATCAATTATACAGTAATACACCGCATAACAAGTAATGTATTTGAGAAGAAAAACGTGAAATTCCCTAATGTCAATCAAGCTTCCCATGGGCTTCTTTTACATAATTGAATATGCACTCCTATGGAAATTTTTTCAAAAAAAGTTGGCAATACCCCGGTCGCTTCTAATGCAAGCATAGTTATTAATCCAAGGAAACATTTCAAGTCAAGCACATATATTGATTATTTAATAGTGTAAAACATGAAAATACTGGGAGGGAAACCAGGAAGAGAAGGAGAGTTCAGAATAAGAATTAGCATCTGGCGTATGCTAGACATGCAGTGATTGCAGGGGCATGCATCATGTGCACTGCAAGTGAAGGTATCAGGGAAAGCTATCAGGCAGGGCAGGCACCCTATCAGGGCAAGAAGCTAGCTAACGGGCTAGCAGCACACTTCCAAGCTGGCCCGCTCGACTTTTTTGCCAGTGGGCTGTAAATTTATTACATTGATTTTATTGGTGATGAGGGATTATTGGAGAAAAACGCAATCATTTATTTGAAAAGTTCTGTAAGGTCGAATTTACGTAACATATGCACAGCCAAATGGAGAAGAAGAAGAAACGACGAAACGCGATACGCTAACGTCATACCTTTTTGTCGAGAAAATTAGACTTCATCTGTAAATCGCTTTCCCATTCCAGCGGTTTTTTCGTAACCCCCAAAGCACCCTCTGGAACATAAGATTGCCACCATTAAATCTCGCACCTCCGCTCGAAAGAACGTGAAAGACTTCGAAGGTAAATCGAAGTCGACGTCCGACTGCATGCAGTATGTAAGGCGGCTACTAATACGCAGCACGTGAGGAACGCGGGATATATTCCAATTACGACACTACTCCATTGCGCATTAGAAACGAGTGTACACTGCCAGTTCACGGACTCCCCTAGTGCTAGGGGAATGCAGGCGTATATACGCAAACGAAATCAAATCAATAGGACGCACGGAAATTTGCCGACAACAGCTAGGCAGCTCACGTGTTATTAACGTGCGGTAATTACTGGGTACGATGCTGGTTTGTTGCATAAAGCGTAAGTGAGAGCCGAGTTTGTCACGCGATGAGCAGCAAAGCCTACCTAATTGACTATACGGTGGTATTCCTATAAGCTTCATGGACACAGGCGAACCGACTTGTAACCTGTATGCTAGATGCCTGAAAATAGAGCGAACGTTGTACAGTCACTGAGCTATGTTCCACATACATGAGCCAATCTCTAGTTTAACGCAGGCTTGTCACACTGCTTAATGTCTCATCATCTCCTTTGCTTTTTCATCATCCTCGATTATAAGGTTCGGCAGTAAAAATTTGTCGATAATTTCTGGTAATGTTTAATTCTCACCAATTGAATCCCACAAAGAAATCACTGATTAGACATGAAAAATGCAAAACTTAATAATCTTGTAATGCCAGAATAATTTCACGTTAGAAGTAAAACAATTTTCATGCAGTTATTGATGTACGTGAGTAGAGTTTTCAATTATAAAATCATCAGACTCGTGTAAAATCACAGGACGTACGTATATGGCTGCTGTATATGTAACAAATATATATGCAACATAGAAAACCGCTGTATATACGTAACAAATATATATGTAGCATACACAGCCGCTGTATATATACATAACAAATATACATGTAACATACACAGCCACTGTAAACAGCCTCAGCAGTCAGCCCTGAGACAGCCTCAGCAGTCAGCCCTGAGACAACCTCAGCAGTCAGCCCTGAGACAACCTCATCAATCAGCCCCGAGACAGCCTCAGCAGTCAGCCCTGAGACAGCCTCAGCAGTCAGCCCCGAGACAACCTCAGCAGTCAGCCCTGAGACAACCTCAGCAGTCAGCCCTGAGACATAGCAGCCAGCCCTGAGACATAGCAGCCAGCTCTGAGACACCTCTGCAGCCAGCCCTGAGACATAGCAGCCAGCCATGAGACAGCCTCAGCACCAGCAGTCAGCCTTGAGAGAGCCTATATGCTGTCACGCTGTAGCCGCACACAGTAGAAGCCATCACACAGTCGGGAGCGAAACGCGAGAATCTGCGATCGAAGCAGATTAACTTCATAACCTAGCCTGCTAAAGCAATTAGCGGTTTAAACATGACATCATTATGCTCTCAGTTGTCAGCAGTGATCCCCAGCGTTGCTGTTGTGTGTAGATCACCGCCTCCCAAACCCCCTACTTCGCCACGCCAAAATCAATACATTTATTTTAATTAGGAGCTGTTGTTCCGGTGCGGTGTTAAATTGAAAGACAAAAAAGTTGCCAAAAACTCGACTATGGGTAAAATGAAAGAAAAGCAACTTTGGTATTTCCTTCCGACCTTCTATAATCAGATGAAAATGACAAGATGCTTTTACTTCATTTTACCATACCATTTTTTTTGCAATTCCTAAACAAAACAAAGTTAATTCCTCGATCAATTATAATACAATATTGTTATCTGTCACACGGATGTTTGTCTTTCATAAAATGAGTTATCATATATATATATATATATATATATTCATAATTAAAAATGCAAAATTTAGGCATCTGTCATGAACTCAAAGCTTCTTGTTACGATGGGATTTGTGTTCCTCGTAACGAGAAAGGCCTGCTTTAATCTCGTGGCAAATCGACCATCAACTGCCATCACAAAACTGTTAGTTCTTCTTCTATTTATCCTAAACGTAATTAATTTGATATGAAAATATTGAAGACATTGGAATTGGGGGGGGGGATATATATAATCAGAAGATATATTGAGAATATTGATAGACTCCTAATATAATGGTTTCACATATATGAAGTGAAATGAGTGTGGCGTCATAAATCGGGATGAGTGCTCGTACTGCATGGTTTCCTTTAACAGACATTCGCAGTAAATCAGGGTAGTAGTAAGGCCGGCACGTACCTGTGAATGGCGTGTAGTTGGTTCGACACATATCGTAAACTCTCCCAGCTCCTTTCCTTGCTCCGAGAACGTCACTAAGGAATCTGTGTAGGTTAACCCGGATACCTCTGCTGGATCTTCAAAAGAATAGACATACATAACCTTGATGAAATATTTCGGTGCTTCAACATTATCTGGAGTTATATTTATTGACGACGTAGATAAAGAGAAACAGTACAAAATCAAAAAAAGGCTATCAGTTTTTTCCCGATGAGCACCAGCAGCTGACGATGAACGTGGGCTACTCCACATTCTAATGTCACTAACTTCACCTTGTTGTTGTTTTTTCCCCAAATAGTCGAGAAAAATTCGACTTCTATAGCCAAAAATTTGTTGTCTTTTTTGTACTAAATTCAGTGCAATATTCGATTACTATGCATGATTTTGATCCTCATTTAAACAATAAGGGAGCATGCACGCGTCCACGCACCTCCCTAAGTGGGCGGTGCAATTGATTTTCGCAATACTGATATCTACCCTAAATATAACTGAAAAGGCCGCTAAAACACAACATAATATCATAAATATATATATATAATTTATATGGCCATATCTTTCATATCTTCACACTTATACTCATAGCCATAGTTTCAATACCAATAGACTTTTTAGTAGCACTGCAACAATAACCAACATATAATTAACGTAACTGATTGTAACTTGGTATCACGTCTACATTGATACACTCATCGCATTCAGTACATGCTGACGTTGATACGCATATCGCATGCTGACGTTGCAGTTTCACAACGAAAATTATAACGACGACTGAGAAAAATGGTTAACAATTTTCTGTACTGCATCATCAAATAATTTATCCCCACTATGCTACGTGTTCAGCCAATCTAGAATACTGATTTCACACCTACCTACCTACCTGCCAATCTAATTCTGGCACGAGTTACGGCAAAATAATACATAAAGGGTTCCTCAAGAATTACAGTCTCAGCGGGAATCTGCCGATAATTTGATAGGGAACGGTGCATGGATGCATTGAGAGTATAGATATAGTTTGCAATTCAGCATGCTTACGGGAAGAACAAAAGTGATTGCCGCCATTGTTGATTCTATACGGCTCATGTTTTAATCTCTCCATTATAAATAACCAGTCAAAACATCGCAGCAATCGCGGAGCTCCGATTATACTCGACTAATTAGTTAAAGGGAAATAAATAACAATCACACATTCTCCAACTTCATTTACATGCGTTGTGAGCACGCGGATATGTAAATGAATGCAGTGATTAACAAAATGGTGCAATAGGCTGACAACAAAAATATCTAAACAAAGCACTTTCTGGAAGTTACTGTCAGTTATAAGACTCCAGAAGTCAGTCCTTCGACAGGATTAGCAGTCATGAGACAATGTAGCCAGACCTGCGACATGGTAGTTAGTACTGAGACATACTAGTCAGAACTGAGACATGGTAGTCAGTACTAAGACATACTAGTCAGAACTGAGACATGGTAGTCAGTACTAAGACATACTAGTCAGAACTGAGACATTGCAGTCAGTACTGTGACATAGCAGTGAGTCCCGAGACAACCTCAGCAGTCAACCCTGATACAGCCTCATCAAACAGCCCTGAGACAACCTCAGCAGTCAACCTTAATTGATACAGCCTCAGCAGTCAATCCTGATACAGCCTCATCAAACAGCCCTGAGACAACCTCAGCAGTCAACCCTGATACAGCCTCATCAAACAGCCCTGAGACAACCTCAGCAGTCAACCTTAATTGATACAGCCTCAGCAGTCAATCCTGATACAGCCTCATCAAACAGCCCTGAGACAACCTCAGCAGTCAGCCCTGGGACAACCTCAGCAGCCAGCCCTGAGACAACCTCATCAATCAGACCTGAGACAACCTCAGCAGTCAACCCTGATACAGCCTCAGCAGTCAGCCCTGAGACAACCTCAGCAGTCAGCCCTGAGACAACCTCATCAATCAGCCCGCAGACAGCCTCAGCAGTCAGCCCTGAGACGAGCCTCAGCAGTCAGCCCCGCAGACACCTCAGCAGTCAGCCCTCAGACACTGCAGCAGTCAGCCCTGCAGACTGAGCAGCGCAGCCCTGAGACATAGCAGCCAGCCTCTGAGACACCTCTGCAGCCAGCCCTGAGACATAGCAGCCAAGCCATGAGACAGCCTCAGCACCAGCAGTCAGCCTTGAAGAGAGGCCTATATGCTGTCACGCTGTAGCCGGCACACAGTAGAAGCCATCACACAAGTCGGGGAGCGAAACGCGAGAATCTGCGATCGAAGCAGATAACTTCATAACCTTAGCCTGCTAAAGCAATTAGCGGTTAAACATGACATCATTATGCTCTCAGTGTCAGCAGTGATCCCAGCGTTGCCTCTTGTGTGTAGATCACCGCCTCCCAAACCCCCTACTTCCCACGCCAAAATCAATACATTTATTTTAATTAGGAGCTGTTGTTCCGGTGCGGTGTTAAATTGAAAGGCAAAAAAGTTGGCCAAAAACTCGACTAGGGTAAAATGAAGAAAAAGACTTTTATTTCTTCCGACCTTCTATAATCAGATGAAATGCACAGATGCTTTTACTTCATTTTACCATGCCATTTTTTTGTCAATTCCTAAAACAAAACAAAGTGTAATTCCTCGATCAATTATAATACAATATTGTTATCTGTCACACGGATGTGTCTGTCATTAAAAAGAGTTATCATATATATATATATATATATATATTCATAATTAAAATGCAAAATTAGCACTGCATGCATAACTCAAGCTTCTTTGTACGATGGGATTTTGTTCCTCGTAACGAGAAAGGCCTGCTTAATCTCTGGCAAATCGACATCAACTGCCATCACAAAACTGTTAGTTCTTCTTCTATTTTATCCTAAACTAATTAATTTATATGAAAATATGAAGACATTGGAATTGGGGGGGGCGAGGCTTCACGATTATAGGTTATATTTTTTTTTTGATAAACGCTTTGTAGGAGTGACAGGTAAACGGGTCGAATCTAATATCTATACTTAATGTGAATGTATGATGCTGTTTGTTGTGTCTGGTTCTCAATCGCAAATCAATATCGCAGCACTCTGAAATATCCAAGGACGTTCAGTAGGGTAAATTTCTGATGGGGCTGAAGTGTGGCATGGGCACATTGATTGACCTCCAAGTGTCATCTAAGCAAAAAAACACACGAAACAAGTGCCGCGCGGAGCGCACAGCGCTCATCTAACGGTCTACAAGCGTGACTCGTTTGTGTCGGGGTAGTGGTGCGATTCTTAATGTAAACCCTGTGTAGTCCCAAAGCTTGTTGCACATACACGCCCGAATATCTATTGGGTTGGTGGAATGCACAGGCGAGGCGTATAGCGAACCTTCTCAAAGGAAGTTTGTTGGGCATCGTATGAAAGGTTGCCACGGGATGGCGCGTTACGTTTAAGTGTCTTCACATTTAAAGATGGCAAGCTCCCATCTTAGTAGTAGCAACAAACTATTGCAAAGACAGCTGAATAGTGTAATGCACTCTATCCATTTACCTGACGCAAGCCTACAGGCTGCATAGAGACTCCCACCTGTAACTAATTAAACGCAGGCCAAAAACTACCAGCAGTGCCAGCCACCACCGATGCCACTGGCACGTGGCGCACTGGCAGTGCGCCATACGTTAACAGTAAAATACTGACAGCTCACAAGAATGCCATAAAATTATAGATCTTAGAGAGCATAAACCTTCTTCAACCAAATTTAGCTTTTGAAATTTCACTGTGAATTGTAGCCTCGTACATCCAGCATTATAGATTCTAGCTACGCAAAACCCGCGCAGTCAAATTCTGTCTAACAGACAGTAAACTAAATCCATGTATAACCCTCTCATCTGAGAGGTCAAAAGGTTACTCCGACACTGTACTCTTACGGCGCAGGGGGGTAGTTCAGCAGAAGGACATTCGGATGCGCTCTTCAAAAAGCCATAAAAAGCTAGGTCACCCTTGAAACCAAAACAAGTTTTCAATCGCTCCGTCAGACCATTTGTTCCTCAGAGAAAATCGTCTAAAATCTGCCCTGTGCCCATTTTTGGACTTTGACCTCAATTGCGCACAGTGATGGCTCTGTCGTACGCATGATCTAGTAAACCGACTGATCACACCTATCGATGCCGTGTAGGATTTGGTGCCCCAATTCATGCCATGTCCTTCGCCTAATACCTTAAGTGTAAGATGTGAATGTTCCCCCTTCGTTTACAGCCTCTTGACCTTGACCTTGACTCCCTAGCTTCGACATCCCAACTCGTTTTGGACTGATCCCGCCCCCGGATGTGGGCGGGCGAATAGTATGGTACGTACGTCGACGGTAAGATATCCCACCAACGCATCACCGCTCGCATGCCCAACTGTTGGACGGACGGCACACGACGCACGGCACGACGGACGGACGGACGGACGGGACGTAACGATCGTTGTCCGATTCTACAAAGCTGCATCTACTATGTCAGAAATGAGCTAAAACGGAAACAAATAAAACGGCGCCCTGGAGCTACAGATTCAAAGTCAAAACACTTCCAAACGGGAGTATTCAGCTATTACTGACTACCTGAGAAAACAGTTAGATAATAAAATAATAAACAGATAGATAGATAGCTACATAGTTAGATAGATAGATAAGATAGATAGATGTGATAAGCTAGATAGATGATAGATAGAAGGCATAAAACATAGATAATAAGATAGATAGCATAGATAATAGATAGAATAGATAGAATAGATAGATAGATAGATAATAGATAAGAAAGATAGATAGATAGATAGCATAGATAGATAGATAGATAGATAGCAAGATAGATAGTATATTTATTGGGGGGTATTTTTCTTTCACACAACGTGGTCACAACTGACCCGTCTTTATTTGGCCGGGCGCAGCCCGCCGGGTATCCTGCCATACTAGGCTGCAATCGGTACGTGAATACCTGCGACTCATCCGCAGACATATCTCCCCTAGAATGTACGCGCGTCTGATCAAAAGTTAAGAAAGTAGCTGATAAACAATACAACCATCTAGATTATACCGCTAGGCATTGCTAGTTTAGTATCGTAAGTATGTGTAGGGTAGCGAATGAGGTTCTTCATTGTTGCTGTGAGTCGGGCGTGAGCTAGCGGCACAACAAATTTCGGCACATACGCCAGTGCCAATATCGAATTTGCTACAAAATTACACTTTCTATTAGTATTAGTATAAAGTGTAGGAATGGCCGTGAAATGATGTATAGCTATTGCATCCTTTCTATTGCCCACTTATTTTGAGCAGTAACGAGAAGAATTAGACGCCAAATTACTTAATCTTAAAATAATCGCACGTGTAAATAAAATACATCGCATATAGCCTGCTGTGTAAATGCCATTTTCCTTAAGAAGCTGTTCGAATAAAGTAATTACACATAAAGCCGCGTTCACAGCGGAGCAAGAAATTCGGTATTTAGCGTCACACTAGGCAAAATGCCCGTCAAGAAATACGGATCTAGAACAGATCCGGTGATTGATGTAAATACGGATGCTTACAAGGACCCCGAATAATTTCCGTCGCTGAGAAATACCGGATCTTCTTGGACCGCGGCATTTCCTACATGTATACGCCTAAATACGCGGATTTCTGAAGCGCGCGTATTTTATTAGACTGGTCGCGCTCGACAGTTCCAGGTGGAGCGAGTGGGGAACTGTCGAGCGGTCGTCGACAGTTCTACGTATTTTATCGCAGTTGCGTTGCGCATTGCATTGTTATTCGCATTGTCCCTTGATTGTTTAAAGCAACGCTCGCCAGCTCCAGCTCGCCAAATACGCGCATTTCTGGAGCCGCGATATCAGCGTGCTGAACGCTCGCCGACGTATTGTCTAATTCGGATTCGCAAATACCGTATTTCATAAATACGAGGTCTCGTGTGAACGAGGCTATAAACGGCGAACGCGTTGGAGCAGAAATTTCATCTTGCAATTTTGCAACTTGAGTGACAATCGTCAAAATCTTACCAAATACCTGTGAAACATGCAATATTTTATCTGCTATACTTTCCCTATCATCCCCATGACCGTGCTTAGAACGCTATACACATCGTAAAGGTTTACATAATTTTATTCTCGATATACGACGCGTGCATGAACTGACGGACCAATGTCAGCCATACGAAGACGTAAAATATCAAGTGAACAAACTTCCATGCAAATGAACCGCATGCCTGTATAAGGAGGAAATGGTTTGCATCTGCTACACTATTATTCATGATCATGTAAAGTTTATCCCCTGTGTGACCCGCGTAGCGAAGCGTTGTAGCCTACGTGGACATAAAATATACGCAGAAATACCATAAGGCATGGTATACCAATTGAACAAACTAAAATGCAAAGAACCGCATGCCTGTCTGACGTGATCTCACATACATTATGTATCGTTTCAGAAACGAATGATTTTAGCGCTGAATTTATTTCGTAAGAATCGCCAATAATAATGAATTTATTTCCCAAGAGTGACGCATGCAGAACTGAGTACCGCTGACAAACTCAGGGAGAGACTAGTGGCTCGATCGCGGTCACAAGAAACATGTATCCTGCACAGATATGCCTAATTGACCCCCTGTCTCCTAAGTGTACGTGAAACCCTAATAAGGGGGTTCGCTGCGCAAGAACGGATTCTCTTTTCATGCGCCAAAAGCTTTTAGTGGGTTTTCCCACTAATATGATATTTCGGTCCACGGACAACGTATTGCTACGCGTGTCACACAGGTGATCAACTTTGCATGATCATGAATAGTAGTGTAGTATATGCACACTATTTCCCCGTATATGGGGTTCACAGTCAAGCTTAGCAGTGAGCAGCAGCAGTGTCTGCTGACACAGTGCTAACAAACACCATGATATATCTGTACACTATATATATATATCAAGAGAAGATAATATAACATCACAATGACATGATAACATAACATGTTATATTATCTACTCTTGATATATATATATATACGAACATGTTCCTACAAGATATATAGGAACATGTTCGTGCAAAAACCGTACACAACAAACCAAGCCATTCCATCGAAACGTGTAAATTAAGAGTAAACAGTAGTGACTGACACTCAAGAGAATTTCCCGTATTTACGTATTCGCGTGTTTCGGCTAAATGTCAAGATTGAGATAACGGGGAAACAAGTGATAATTTCCTTTTATTTGCTCATAATGTTTCTAACGTAAATCATTTTAACCACCGAAAAACGGTCACGACTATCATTAGAATGTTGGAAAATGGCAATTATTTGTCTGATACAAACTTTGAAGGGTTTTCACAGAAAAACGCGTGGCTGTTGAAGTTGATTGCACGGAAACGAAATCACGCCACGTTTACAAATAACGGAAGAACGCAAAAACGGCTGTATGGAAGAAGCACATTCGCTTTTCTTTCAAACAGTCTAGGTGACTCATTTACGACTTCAGAGACTCGAATGACAACCCTAACTAGTACAGATGTAAGCGAAAATCCTGACCACAGAACACACGTTCTATATACGTGTACTACAATATGGCGGTGCTGGTGTCACGTCTGTCACGTCACTAACGTGCCAAGTACGGCAAGAGATCCCCCTTCCACTAAGGCAAAACAAACTTAGGTTAAATATTACTCAGTGGCTATACGCGTCCGGTCATCCATTACAAAGCTCAGCACAGATTCCCAAATCTATATCACGATTAGGCCATGCCCCCTTTCAAATCGTTCATTTTACTGGATTTACTATTGCTTCAAAAGTTACAAAAACACATTTTCTTTGATAAAATACCTAAAGGTAAGCAATATTATGGTAAAAACCTATTGTTTATTGTTTTTTACTGAAAACATATAGTTGGGTTCACATAAGAAATATATGACCGGACGCGTAGCCACGGCCTAAATATTATCTAGTACGTACCCGAATCGAATGTCGGACCCCCGTGTGAAAGCAAACTGCAATAACCGGGTACCCTTTTTTGGCCCTGCGACAAGGTTATGAACTGAAATGTCGCGTGGCCTCTCACATTGTTTGCTATGTTTGCTCGGGCTAGGTGGTTGAAAACTGGAAAATTTGCCGTGACAGAGCAATCGAGATACACGCTGCCCGGTCACAATACTGGTTATTTCTTACAAGAATCTTTGAACAAGGATCCATTACGCACGGCCGCTACACAGCCGCAAGCGCGCACACACCTTACAGATAACACGTGTATGTACGATGTATAGATATATTGCTGCGTATTCGCAAGCACGGCTTCGAGATTTTTCCTCAGCGTCCTCCCCTCAGGATAATTGCTGGCAGCGCGCGACAGGCACACGGTGTTATTAAAGTTAATCTGCTTACGTGAATACACGTGCGCAGCTTACGTATTTGGCAATAACTATGCTAGAACTAGAACTAGAATGCTAACTATGACGGACCCCGTCTAGTTACACGCTCACGCTACACTAACGTCACACGCTACACTAACGTCGTGTAGCGAACGTGATTCCGCGCCGAGTAAGCCGCGTATTTCAGTACGGTACTGAATAAGCCGCGTATATTTTTAGCGTGTGAACGCTCAAGTACGGTACTGAAATCCTCATGTGAACGCAGATATCAGAGTCGCGTTTCGCTGCAAGGTATACACGCAGCAGGTGCATACAATATAGTATAATACGATATACGATAATGGCAAAGGTGTGGTATGCGTGTTATTGTGCGTGTGAAGATGTGTGCGGCACGGGCACTGCAGCTGTGAATAACATAATGCTTAAAGCCTCACAATGCGCATCCAAACGCTAATTTCTACAGTACTAGACTAGCAAATACTTCGTGGCATGAATAATCACACTACCTTATGACAAAATAAACTCTAGTGCCTCCCATTTCACTGCGCGTTATCTTATAAAAGGTATTTGAAAATATCTCCACTGTTGTTCAAATTCTCCGATGTTGTTGACACGTTTGCGTTGCTCTGCCAGGCAACCGTCCAGCGGGTGTAGCTCAGCACCCTGTAGCAACATGTGACGTCACCAAACCAAGTCGATGCTATGTTGTTTGAAACAATTTAGCGTTGGCGCCTGATTACCTGATTTCGCACCTCTTTCTTGTTG
>NW_014577162.1:316638-329138 GCF_000485595.1 Priapulus caudatus
ATAAAAGGTATTTGAAAATATCTCCACTGTTGTTCAAAATTCTCCGATGTTGTTGACACGTTTGCGTTGCTCCGCCAGGCAACCGTCCAGCGGGTGTAGCAAAGATTTACGCTGCCTATAAATACTTTCTTAATAGTCTTTGATGTTACATATACAGCAGTTCACAATACTACAACTATCTTATGCACTGTCGCCACTATGCAAACAGTTTACCCGGGACAAACAATTCCTTGCTCAACACCCTGTAGCAACATGTGACGTCACCAAACCAAGTCGATGCTATGTTGTTTGAAACAATTTAGCGTTGGCGCCTGATTACCTGATTTCGCACCTCTTTCTTGTTGGAAACGCGCAGTCAAATGGGAGGAACTAGAGTTTATTTTGTCATAAGGTAGTGTGATTATGCATGCCACAAAGTAGTTGTAGTCTAGTACTGGAGAAGTTTTAGCGTTTGGATGCGCATTGTGAGGCTTTAATTAAGGCACGGCATACGTCGATATACACGCTCCAGGCATCGCGAGCACTCTCTCGCGATGAGTAGGCCCTACACACATGCACAGAACACCATAATACTGCTGCCTGCATCGCTGATTCTGCGGGCGAGCCATCTGGGTTAATTCCGGGGCACACTTCATGCTGCGATACCCGACATACATATATATCAGGAGTAGATAATAGGGAATACCTGATATATATTGCACTCAAATCCAGAGTTCCCACTCACCGACGCGACGCAGTGTGATCGGATGGCGCAGAGCGACGCAAGGCGACCGAGTGACGCAGAGCGATGTAAGGCGACGCAGTGTGACACAGGGCGATGTAAGACAACGCTAGGCGACCTAGTGACGCTAGGCGACGCAGTGTGACACAGGGCGACGCAAGACGACGCAAGGCGACCGAGTGACGCAGGGCGATGTAAGACAACGCTAGGCGATGTAAGACAACGCTAGGCGATGTAAGACAACGCTAGGCGATGTAAGACGACGCTAGGCGACACAGTGTGACGCAGGGCGATATAAGACGACGCAAGCGTACGAGTGACGCAGGAGGATGTAGACAACGCTAGGCGATGTAAGACAACGCTAGGCGGACGCAGTGCTGACGCAGGCGACGAACGCATAGGCGACCGAGTGACGCAGGGCGATGTAAGACAACGCTAGGCGATGTAAGACGACGCTAGGCGACACAGTGTGACGCAGGGCGATATAAGACGACGCAAGGCGACCGAGTGACACAGGGAGATGTAAGACGACGCAAGGCGACGCAGTGTGACGCGCGGGCGACGTAGGACAACGCTAACGACGCGATTCAGCGTAGAGCAACGCTAAACGACGCATATGACTACGCAAGAAAACGTATGCTGACGTATTTTACAGTCGCATTCGTTTGTGGTGAGTTCAAACAGTAATACTATCGGTCGCAATCATATAATATGAGAAGAGCAACAATAACAACCAAGGGTTATGCGCTGCTACATCTATTACCATGCAGTCCGGACTAATGCTATATCAAGCGATGGTCGCTAGCCGAGATATAACAGTATGCGTGTATTCTCCTTTTATCTCTGTCGCATGATATTATGGCGCATTATTACGAAATTATGACAAAAGGAACCAAACAACTTCCCCTTTCCCTGAAGCGCAATTAAAAATCGCTGCGGAAATAAGATAATAATTACACCTAAGTAATTTCCGAGCCACTTCCTAAATTACCACTCGCAAATGAGCTTAACGCTTCCGCCGAGTAATCGGTTTGTCATTTCTTTTTTATTTACCAAAAAATGCGACACAAGCGCATTTTGCCACGCGAGTGGCGTGCGAGTTTCAATGAAATTATCTCATATTATTGAAACGTGTGTCCTTGAAGTGAACGCGCACACGCAGTGTTGAAACAACCTATTTATACCGTTTTCTATCGAAGAAGCGACTGATACATTGAAAAAAGACGTTTTTGCGGCTAGACCTTGATCAATGCCGCCGCGGTTCGTGCAAGAATATTACTTTCGAACTGTTAATATAATGATGATATAATATCGGCAGCATAGAAACCGTCATTAGGATTTACATGCTCTTGATGATATACATGGTCGAACACACATGTGCTGCATGATCGCACTGATCTGTTAGAGGCGTATACCGCGTTGCAGCACAGGCACTTGGAACGTCTCAATAAAAATAATAATGGTAAATAAACACGAAATGTATTTACTACCAAAGTTTTAATGTTTCGCTACTCTATTTCGCCTATTATTGCCGATAACTTCTTGTAAATGCCGTTCAAATGCTAGCTCCTCTGCAACACACAGGCACACCGCACGCACGCCACTGTGCACAAACAACAAGAATAATAGAGTTTATTCTATTATTCTTGTTGTTTGTGCACAGTGGCGTGCGTGCAGTGTACTTGTGTGTTGCAGAGGAGCATTTGAACGGCATTTACAAGAAGTTATCCGAAATAATAGGCGAAATAGAGAAACAGTAAGACTTTGGTAGTAAATACATTTCATGTTTATTCACCTCTTTTTTTATTGAGACATTCCAAGTGCCTGTGCGTTGCAGTGTACACAGGCGACATCGTTCGCTATTGAAGAACTACCAGCTGGAACTCTTGGAGCGCAAGGCGAGCTGATGAGCAACTAATTTTCACGTTTTATATAAATTAAACTAAAGAGTGAGAAAGACATCTAAGTGGCGATGGCATGCATGCCTGCATCTTTTCATACAGCTTTGCCTGAGCTATTTCATAACTGTGTTGAACACAAGTCTACATTATGACATACACACAGACTTCCACCGAGTCTACGTGTGGGCGATATGTGTGAATGGAATCAGTAGTGGTGAGAGGCGGGTTATGGCATGAGGAGACGCCGGGAGCTGTCTCGCGCGCTTATATAGCTTGCACACAACGAACTTTGTTGAAGATGGCAAATAATCCACCAGCTTGAGTATAGTGGGTAGTTAGTAGTTAGCTTACTGCGGCAATGTCGCATGCATATGCATGTACATGCCCGTGTGCGTGGGTGCAGGTAACGAGGCGCGCGTGCGCGTATATGCATGTGAACAGGCGTGCGTGACGCGTGTGTGCGCGCCTGCGTACGCATGCACGTTCGTGTGCGTGCGTGCGTTCGTGCGTGCGTGCATTGATGTAGCTAGTGTCACAATGAACGACATCGCATGCTTCACAAAGAATTCATGTTAAAAATGATTAAATTATTAAATTATGTTAAAATTAAGTTTAATCATGTTATAAATATTTAAATAATGTTCTAGCGTTTAGTCACTCTATAGATTACTATAACCGTATATACCTTCGACTTCCCCATACATTACGACTCCACAAAGAGCGAGAGCTTCATAGCAAACTCACACGACGATCTATAAGCAGCAATTCTAACCTCGGGTAAGCAGACTTTGCTACCACAAAAGACACATTTTAATGGGCGACCGTGAGTGGCAATGGCGGAAGTAAACGTCATTATTTATCGCAGCGGTTCTTCCGGTGTCATTACTACGTAATAGCTTACGACAGACGCGATCCTCGAGAGATACGGCACACGTCTGCCGGTGATCTAATCCGCCGTGCAATGCTATTATTTACATCATGATATTACATCATGCTACATCATGATGTTAGCGCATCGGTATCATGAGATCGAGCGTGCACGCGCGCGTATACGCTCCCGTATGCACACGCGTGTACGCATCTCGTGTGCAAACAAGTTTGGCTCAACTTCAACGCACGATCATTATAATTGGCGGGCTATAGCACTCATCTTCCAATTATCTAAAGTCGGAATAACATAAATTGCTATACAGCGATTCGATCCGCACCCATGCGCACTGCGCACAATTTCGCTTGTTCGGCATGACGCCGACACGACGCATGCGCATTGCACGTCCTCCGGGAAGGTATCACGCGTACAAATCAGCCAATGAGCGGTGGGACGTCATAACGCTTTTTGGCGTAAAATCGCGTTGCGAAGTCTCCATTTCACGTGTGTGCCGGGAAAAGTTTGTTAACAGAAAAAATCATGGACGGATTTTTTGAATTAACGACATATATGGTGTCACTTACAACGTCCATTCATAGGCTGGAATTGTGACTTCTCGAACGAAAACCCGCTGCTAATTTATGGGATTTATTTGGCATGCATGGCCGGCCGCCTATGGGAAATTCCATGGGTTTTCCACCGTAATATTCCACCGTATAATTCCAGAAATGTTATCCGCCGATGCACGGTCGTGATGAGCGTTGGCTACGCGACGCGTTACTGTGCAGTATTTATTACTGCACGCGTGTGCGCGCGTACTAATGGCCCTGTCACACATTGACGATTTAGCCAGCGTATGCCGGACGTATCAAAAATTTGGTGAATACGCTGACGTACGTCGAATAAGTTATGGGTAAGTTTTGTATAAGTTAAGAGCACGCTGAAGCACGCTGAAGCACGCTGGTATACGTCGTAGTACGGCGAGGTCGTCAAAAAATTTTGAGCATGCTCAAAATTTTCCGACGTATGCCAGCGTATGCCCATACGTCCCGCATACGCGGGCCATAAGGTGTAGGTAAGTTATGCGATCGTTGACACACGTTCACACACGTTACTTGTAAGTTACTCATAAGTCGAAATACGTCGAGATAATGTCTAGCGTACCCAAAACTTATTTCTAACTTATGAGTAACGTGCTTTAAACCTATGTGTAACTTATCTCCAACGCATATTGACGTATGTAGACGTATTTGACGTGTTCCGGACGACCACAGAACTTACTGGACGTGTTTCTAACTTACAGCTACCGTATAATGGCGTATTGGCAGCGTTTAGGCGAATTGGTATATAAAAATGGTATTGGCATGTTGATACTGCGACGGTGATGTTGATACTGTGATGTCTAGTGCGGTTATGATTTGAATCGTCGAGCGGCAGCCTTTTTATAGGCTACGACACGTGATCGTCGGCGATACGCTACCGCGCGCTATGCATAAGTTAGACTATCGTTGGGCATAAGTTGTGAACGCCGGCAACACGCTAAGCATTCGTTGGTATAAGTTATCTTATAAGTTATCGAAACGTTCTATATACGTTACTAATACGTTAAGTATACGTCCAACTCGTTATGAATACGCTATGTATACGCCCAAAATGGAAAAAAACATCGATAGTTCAGCGTATGCCAGCGTTTTAGAGAAATTTTGATACGTCCGGCATACGCTGTCTAAATCGTCAATGTGTGACAGGGCCATAACTACGGCATGGATGCAGACGATTACATGCAAACACGTCGTATGCCGCTGTGTGTTTACTGACGGGTGTTTCACCCGGGGAGTACGTATGTGCTGAAAATAACACCGAACACATCAGTCAGTGTCACTTCTCACCTGTCTTATTTTTGTTTGCCCGTTCAACAATAATCCCGCAATGTTTGAAGCTTTTTTTTTAAAACAGCTTTTCTCATTTGATGACTCATTTTGCTATGTGCCTACAACTGTATCCGAAACATTGACGCTAAAGGTTCATTTTCTTCAGACATATAGTCAACAATGTACACTGATATCACGCAACATTTAATGAAACGAAATCGAATACCCGAAATATGCCCGAGGGTCAACCTTGAATGACGGCTCGTTCGCAATAGCCCGACAAACTGTTTCCGACTGAAGAGAAAACGTATTGATTTTCTTTTATGTGGTTGATCATTGATATTATACGTGTACACCTCAACTGCACTATAGGCCACCCGTGAAAGGTTCCAGTAACTGAACTAGCAGCCACTTCAGAGGTGCGTGCGAGATGAGCTATATTTGTCACCTGACGCTCCTACCACTTTCCGCTACTCTGCAATCTACCTATATGCGCAGTGAGAAAATTCTTACACTACAAAAGCATTTTTGAACATACGCGAATGAACACGGTGATATATTGAAAAGTTTTGGCGTAGGAGCCAAGCGAGGCAGGTATAGTCCTAGAAACGCCTCACGAACTTTCTGGTCGGTTAAAAAAAATGCAATTCCAGCGTACACGAAAATTTCAAAATAATATAATATATATATGTTTATAAATAATTTATAAACAAAAATGAATCACAATTTGTGACGGTAGATGGCGCTATACCCGCGTTGATGTTTCTTAGCATAATAATAATAATATAATAATAATAGTATAAATCATAATATGTTCATAGCAGGAATTTTGCATTAAAGATATTGTCAATGAAATCTTGTAAAACGAACCAGACGAGTGTGACACCACAGACTGTTTGTTATCTGCGTGTCTATATAATATGCTATATAATTGCCAAACCCTACCTAATTTGCATAATTTTTTTTAATATCAAAACCCCTAGCCCTTATTCATTCACATACCAAAAATGAACAAAATCCGTTGAACCTGAACTGACTAATGGCAATTCCCATTTTTGGCAAAAAATTGCCGTGGCTCGAAAGTACGTCGACTGGCGTGCTCCAAAATAGGACGTTTAATATGGGAGCATAGCAGTAACAACTATACCCAATTTTAAACATGTGGGTCAAACGGTTCCTGAGTTATCGTTGACCGAAACCAAATGTTGACGGATGGACGGACGGACGTACGACGGACGGCGACCCATGGCAATAGCTCAGCTTGACGATGTCAAGGTGAGCTAAAAATTAGTGTTGCATTCTGTGAGTGCATCGAAACAACGCCATAAATGTACCGTGACACCCCCACAAAATCTCTCAACCATAACATAGGCTAGCTGTAACCAGTTATTCCAATTGTAGGTTCGTACGAGATTATTTAAAATTAATGCGCGAAACAGAGACCAGTGCAAGTTAGTGCAGAGCTGTAAAGTTCCTTACACAGGTTAGTAATTGCCTAGGTAGTGAAGACTAGGAGTTTAAAGATTAGCAGTGCTGCTAAGAAGAAAACTGTTGAAGTTAAATTTTAATTGAACTTTTATTTTTAAAACATCAACAGCTAAAGTATCATGTTTCAAGTGACGCGTAGCACAATAATCGCGAGCAAAATTAAGATTGCGATTAAGAGTAGCACGAACCATCCTGGTTGGCAGCCGATGCTCATCGAAATGCCAGCAATCACTACAATTACAATGCAAGCTAGAGGACGGCACTCACCTATCGACGACAGGAACTTGATTGCATCCTGGTCTGCAACGGGAGGCGCCCAGTTCTCTGGAAGACTTCGGGTGGCTGGACTCAGCAGAGGTGACCCGAAGTCCATGTTGATGCTGGAAGAGGCAACGGGCGAATGCATAACGAGAGTGGGTGCAGGTGTGCGAGGAGGAGTGAGAGAGAAGAAGCCAACCTCGTAAGCACACTCGCCGACGCGCCACTTGCATCGCGTAAACGCTTGATAGGAATGAGAATGGTGTCCGCCGCTTTTTCGTACCCGCAGACTAATAATAACACGCTGAGTTGGTAGCGTACAACGCACTGATACACAGACACCAAGACACAGGAATAATAGTCTAGCTGGCTCCACATTGGTGCTTACAAATGCTTTGCGGTGTGATAACCAACCTATTGATTAATATTAGGTTCCTGGTAGATATCATAAAGAAAATGGACGAGGAATCAGTGTAACAGCACTACTGCCTTCTGTTCAGCAGCAGGACTTTAATTGGTGGATATTTAAATGAGTTAAGAATTAAGGATATTTAAATAAATCAATACTGGACCAACGGAAGTTGGCGGAAAGTCACACACAGTGAATGATCTTAGCCCACATACACCTACCACCAACCTGTCACCCTGACAACTGTCCAGGTACACCTACCACCAGACTATTGCAACAGTCACTGCCCACGTACACATACCACTAACTTGTTACATTGCCCACCGGCAATGCAGGTACACTTATCACTACCGTGTCGCCTAACGTATGACAGCAAAAATATAAATTTCGCCAAATGTTACATCAAAACTACTGTATAAAGAAATAGCACACATACTCTATTTACCTAAAATTATCCAGAGTGAATTGCTCCAAAATTAAAGCTCTCTTGAATTCTTGTTTTCTCATACATGTATGGCTTCATGAAATGTATATGTACATATATATAAATATACAGTTTCTTGAGTTCTGAAAATACACAAACACAACACTGAAAAAATCCATCCAGATATCTGACTTTCTTATTCATCTACCACGGACGGGTAAATCCGCACACCACACTGAGCTATAAACTGCGTGAAAACCACTACCCTCACTGAATGCTCAACGTTTTACAATACACAAACTTTTTGTGAAAAATGTTCCCAAATAAAGGTTATGCCTAAAAAAAGACGTTTTGTTTTCGCTAACTCGACCGAGTCCATTTTAAACAGCCGAGTCGAAACTTTTTATTGTAATCAGCCAAAAAAAAAATGTTTACATTTAAATATTTTTTTTTTTAAATCCCAACGTGATATCGATCGGTGAATGCATTGATTTGACTTTGAAGTCATTATATGGGCTGTTATAAGTATAAAACAAGTATTTGTATACAAGTATAAGTTAGAATACAAATTTTTTTTTTATAAAAACAGTTTTGCCAGTTTTCAGCTCGTTAGCGGAAACAAACATATTTTTTTTAGGCCTTAGAGAATCACTATCCGAAAGATTTAGGCATAAACAGATGTGCTCAATCACAGGCACCCACGCACGCACGCACGCACGCACGCACGCACGCACGCACGCACGCACGCAAGCACGTAGAGATAAATAATTATGTGTCTAATTTTCAAAACAGCGACTCAGAAACCAATACTTACTGGTTCACAAAGCTATAACTATACATACAAGTGCGGTACCAGCATTGCACAAATTCACACATTCTACTCTAACAGCTCTCGCTGAAAATCCAATTATAATGAGGCTGTCACATTTCATCCACATCAATACAATTGTGGCGTACGACCAAGGGCTTCAGACTAAACTGTCTGAACTCAAATCATCGTAACATTGTTGCTAAATATTTCAGTTCTATATTATTATATGACAGTGATGCAACGAAGTCTTAGATGCCAGTAAGTGCTGCTACACTGTCATGTACGTGCGGCATGATGTGCACTGACACATACCTGCAGGTGACCAGAGTTGCGATGAGGGACAAAGTTACGACACTATATATACGTACAACGTAGCAGTTCATCATGCTCATCACAATCATCATCATTCTTATCCATCACCATTAACCTCACCATTTATTACCATCCCCATTAACAACAGGAATACCACTACCACCAGCAGCGGCGGCGGCAGCGGCGGCGGCGGCAGTAGCAGCGATGGCAGCAGCAGCAGTGACAGCAGTAGCAGCGACGGCAGCAGCAGCAGCAACAACAACAACAGCTGCAGCAGTAGCAGCACCAGCAGAGCGGTAACAGCAGCAGCGGCAGCAGCAACAGCAACAGCAGCTACAGCAGTAGCAACAGCAACAGTAACATCAGAAACAGCAGCAACAATTAACAACAGCAACAGCAGTAGCAGCAGCAACAGTAACAACAATAACAACAGCAACAGCAACAAACAACAACAACATCATCATCATCATCATCATCAACCACTCCTACTGCGCTACTACGCTGCTGCTGCTGCTGCTGCTGCTACTGCTACTGCTACTGCTACTGCTACTACTACTACTACTACTACTACTACTACTACTACTACTACTACTACTACTGCTACTGCTACTACTACTACTACTACTACTACTACTACTACTACTACTACTACTACTACTAAAACTACTACAACTGCTACTGTCACTACTACAGCCACAACTAAGCCACGACTACTGCTCTGCTGTCATCACGACCATCGTTACTTCTGTATCCTGTTCAGACTAAACAATGCATTACTACATACATCACGCCAAAGAACTGAGCAGGTAGAAATTGGCTCACAGGTACGCACTTTACCTACACGTTCTACGCGGTGGAACTCAAAAACCCACATGCACACTGCGCTCGGCACACAGCTCACGCTGATACACTGCACACTGCGCCGACCACTCGCCACTGCTGCGTGAAGTGAAAGCCACGCTCGACGGGGATGCGGAGTGCGCAGCTTCACCTGCTCGCACGCCCACCGCCCGCCCGACGTCATAACGGCTGCGCACACGGCGATCGCAGTCTCAACTGTCCGACAGACGTACAGAAGCACCCACGGTCGCACGCACGCACGCACGATCGCACGGTCGCACGCACGCACGGTCGCACGCACGCACGGTCGCACGCACGCACGGTCGCACGCACGCACGGTCGCACGCACGCACAGTCGCACGCACGCACGGTCGCACGCGCAGGCAGACACAGGCAAGAAAGCACGCATGCTCGCACGCACGCACGCACGCACGCACGCGCACGGGCAGGCAGGCACAGGCAGGAACGCACGCACAAGCGAGCACACGCACGCACGCACGCACGCACGCGGGACCACACACACACTTTACCTCTAGTATATACAGGCATGCACGCACGCACGATACGACATATACGCGCGCAAACACACACACCGCGCAGACACGCACGCAAGCACGAACGCACACACACGCACACACACGCACACGCACGCACGCACGCACGCACGTACACACACCCGCACACCCACGCGCGCGCAAACCTTATCCCTAGTATATAAACGCGCACACATTTTACCAAGAGTACATAATAGGAGATCTCCTATTATGTACTCTTGATTTTACCCATACTACAAACAGCCACACGCGTTTTACCTAGTGTTGTCAATCGGTTGTAATTTCGTAATCGATCATCGGTTGGACCCAAGTAACCGATGATCGCTTACAATCGGTTACTCGGGGTGTTGAATGCCTGCGTGCGCGTAACGTCGTGTACATGTACGTGTGTGCATGTATGTGCTTGTTTAGCCCTGTTTACTGTTTGTTTTGCACTGTTTACTACTGTGTGTATAATACATGTATGTTAATAAAGGATAACTGTATAGTAGCGATGATATCTCTGATTCTCATCACTTTTCCAAGTTTTCTTGTACAAATTTAAAAAAAAAAAAATTCGATTATGGGTTTTGATAACCAAGCGCTTGGTTCGAGCCACTGTTCAACCGATGATCGAGTATAATCGATGATCGTGACATCACTAAGCGCTTGGTTCGAGCCACTGTTCAACCGATGATCGAGTATAATCGATGATCGTGACATCACTAGTTTTACCCCTAGGCTAGTATATAAACGCAATCATGCACGCACTCACGTAGGCACGCACGCTCGCACGCGCGCAGACACACAGCGTTATGCCAGTGGCCGCTCATATCAGATCGCTCCTCTGAGAACAAGATAAAGCCTCATCGCAATCACAAATGCGGGGCGAGGTTTTTGCTGTGCTGAGATTGATACGGTTCGGTGGGCTTCCGAGAAGATGAGAAAAACGAATGCACGGGAAATAATTGGGAACGTGTGGCCAGCCTAAAGAGATTTCTCGTTCGCATGGCCCGAGCCATTCGTTGGAGTCAGCGCGACTCACGAGTAACGGCTCCTTTACTCGTTAATTATGTTAATTATGTTAATTACGTTAATTACGCACGTAGATGATGGTCCGATATCACGATACCGTCACGAGCATACGCTCTGTTCATGTGTGCATGAATAATTTATGTGTTCTTGATATGATTTCGGAAGTGAGTGACGCTTATTACCAACCTACACACCTATCCCACCCACCACCATTGTTTGCGTTGCTTCTTCCATGATTGATAGCAAAACTAAACCGATGCCTCGTCTATCGTGTCAAAATCCATGAACGTGTCCGAGTAATGAAAGCTGAGCCGTTTACATTGACTAACATCCGTTATGCTATCGTGAGCCGTTCGCTGCACTGCACTCTTCACTCAAAACATACACGAGCTCATATTTCCACTAACAGACCATTCTTTTCTTTCAAATGTGCCCTCTCGCAAATAAGACTATTTTGTCCTAATAACAGACCAATAATGTTTACCTAAATCTTCTACTGCCATACTCGAAACGATGACTTTTTATCTGATGTAGCAATGGTCTAGCACAATCGCTATTAGAATAGAAAAAAGAGGAAGACCACGGAATATAAAGTACGTACAGATGGAGGCACAACTTGGGGGAGGGGGAAAGTCGTGCATGATAAGTGGGTAAATACCAGTAAAGTACAATGCGCATATTCCGTGGTACCTATACACATTATCCTCTACCACTATCATGTGCTCTACCTACTCCTGCTTCCTATCACCAGCACTTTTCTGCACCACACCGCTCCTTGTTCACTGCCTGCCCGTCTTCCCACGCACGTCCGGTTCTCCATCATCATCTCTCACACCTTGCTCTTCCCTTTAGGTTCCTCCTCGCTTTTTTCCATCTTCCTTACACTCCACTCCTACTCCACCCTCCACGTCTATATATTCCTTTCGTCCTCTTCACTGTTCCCCTCACCATCATTATCATCGTCGTCACCGCCGTCACGGCCACCACCATAGCCCTCCTCCTACTTTTCCTCCTCCTCCTCCTCCTCCT
>NW_014577162.1:334138-339866 GCF_000485595.1 Priapulus caudatus
CTGGGGCGGGAAGGATGTGTCAGCCTCCTCCTGCCATTCTCTGTAGAAACTATGGACCTATGGTGAGGTATAGACTATATATACATGATATAAGTAACCCGACTCTGTTGGGTTACATACATACTTGTATCCACCCCTAAACGTGTTTTACCATCCCTTCACCTCTGACTAAAATACATTCACTACCATGAAACGAATGTCTGACTACGAATTTTCGCCTTCGAATAAATCCTTTGAATTTGGAATCGTGTATCATAGGACGTGTGTCGACTTTTCCCAACGCGTCTAACACGCCTCGTCACTGCCAGCTTCATACATCATTCATGCCGAGAATTGAACGCACCGTACTGCGTCACCTTTCACTTGACTGCATGGCCAACTTTAGCTCGTTATTTCGCGTACGAGTCAATAATTCGTCAATGTTTTGCTCTGCTCTGCCATCGACGGTCCTCTGGAGAGTTACACTTCGCGAAACGCATTTCATGCGCCATAGGGATATATAATAACCGAAACCTGCATGCACTATCACACATCGCACTTTGGGTTTTCGACCTCCCAATATAAACAATTCGCGTGTATTTTTTTCTCAATGAACATATCTATATCACGAGTACGCAGAGCATACACTGAACTGTGCTGCACAGTCCAGTGTAATCACTAATGTCGTTGTTTTGTGCATATAATATTGTGTACTCTCGTGTGCGTGTGCGTGTGTGTGTGGCTGTGTCGTGGCTCGTGACGTATAATGTATACCATGCGATGTTCTAACCCAAAGGTCCTGCTTGGCGCGGGCACCCTTGTGAGGTACCCTGAGGTAGTAACAAAGTAGACAGACACGAAATGTACGTACAACAATATATCTATTTAATTCTTACACAACTTACAGAGACAAGTTATTAGTTACATATTTAATGCAAGATCTCTAAAAGGATCGAGTTTACACACGCAAATACATTTACTAGTCTTAAAAGGAGTTTTAAGACATACGTTTTAAGATGCATACTGTAACACGAATACGGTAAGACTTATTTATACATACATACCAGAGAGCGAGAGCGAGAGACAGAGAGAGAGAGACTCCGAGAGACAGGTTCCCAATGCAACCCGAATTAGTTGAGGCCAATGACTTTTTGCTAGGGACATTTTATATTTTATCCAGTTATCCTTGAACCACTGACATCAAGTTTCGATGTCACAACGTCATGCCCATCTACCTTACAGCTCGAATCTATCTATCTATATAATATATTATATATATAATATATATATATATATACATTGTACTATGCATTTAGACACAGTCTTGTGGATATACAAACACAAGTGCCATTTTACATACTTTATCTACCACCATCACATAAACCATATACCATACCACACTACATGGGAACTATTTAAACGATGTCTAAGACGACTATTGAACTGTGAAACCTGCCAACCCTGGACCGGGTGAGTATCAATGCAAGCCCCTTCTATTCGGGTGAACATGCGATGTTGGGTGTACCGTGAACGTACTATGTAGTTAGCTGCTAGCCATTATCAACTATCAGCAATCAATGCAAGCAACGACGACGATAGCGGTAACGCAAAATAGAGCAAATGCTGTGATGGGTACACAACCGTACACACACACACACACCCACACACACTCACGTCTCAAGTATCGCATCATTCCACCCATTTGATACTAAATAGAAAGAAGTAATAGTTGTGAACGACGCTGAGTTACTATAAACTATAGACAGGCAATAGGTGAACGTTACATGGAGTATCAAGTATTTTCCTACCGTATCATCATCATCATACACAGCCAGACTCATTTTACACACATTGCGCAGTGCAACAGTACATAAACATCTTACTATTGCTGCTGCTGTTACTCCTTCTACCCCACAACTGCCTTTTTGTTGTTGCTGTTGCTGCTGCTGCTGCTGTAGTTGTTGTTGCTGCTACTGCTGCTACATACTGCTGCGACGATTGCCGTTGCTGCTGCTACAGCTGCCGCCACCACAACCGACGATGACGATGAATGTGACAATAATGTCAGTACTGTTATTGCTGTTGCTGCTGATGCCAATACTGTTGCTGCTGCTGTTGCCCCCGCCACGGTTGCTGCTAGCAATGTTATCACTGCAACAAATCTTACTCATGTAGTACAGCCTTGGTCCATGCCAGCCAAGCTGTAGGCTGTATATAACAGTAATTCTATATGTTCCATGCTGCAAATTTAAAATGTGTGAAATGTGTAAAATCCTAAACAGAACAGAATTATACTTGGCTGTGTATAACCCCTGAACAAGTAGTAATGAAGTGATGTCAGTGTCGTAAAAATGCACTTCTAATTGCATTTATACATAATCTTCCACGAAAAAGCAAAAAAAATTCCCGGCAGTGCTTTAAAAAACAAAATTATGCACAAAACGTTCCCAAGAGGCAGGCGTCAATTTTTAGCCCACCCTCAAAAGGGAAAGAGTGCCATCATTTACTGCACATACGTACTTTGACCCATAATTAATTCATTTAGTGTTATCATTTCTCTAAGTGGTTGTTATAAATTAGTTGATTAGAACCATTAGCAATACAAGTGCAAAGTAAACAATTATCCCCAATACTAGTAGTATGTATATCAAGAGTACATAATAGATACAGTACATAAGAAGAGTACATAATAGAGATCTCTATTATGTACTCTTGATGTATATTCATTACCTCCGCCAAGGGGTTGGCAGGAGGTTATGTTTTCACCGGCGTGTGTTTATTCGGCGTGTGTTTGTTGGTTTGTGGGTTTGTTTGTGTACAGCCTAACTGAAAAAGTTATGGACGGATTGTCATAAAATTTTCAGGATAGGTCAGAAATGGACTAACTTAGAATTTATGAGATTTTGGTGGTGATCCGAATCCAATTAATTCATTAATTAATAAAATTTTCAGGATAGGTCAGAAATGGGGTAACTTACAATTGATTACATTTTGGTGGTGATCCCGATCCAATTAATTAATAAAATTTTCAGGATAGGTCAGAAATAGGATAGCTTAGAATTGATTACATTTTGGTGGTGATCCGGATGCAATTAATTATTTAATTAATTAATTTTTCACAGAGCTGTCTTGGCAGAGGTCTGCGCTCTCTGAGTGCTCTAGTTCCTTGATATATTCAAAATAAAAAAGTTTGCTGAATTTGAACACTGCACATAGGCGAAGCTGTTCCGATCTGAAGTGATAAATCATTGATGGTCACACAGAAGCAATGGCAGCAAAGAGCGATTTTAAACTATATCTGCGGTAAAAACGATCAAGTTTAACTATGCGTTGTTGCTGTGTTTGCCTGAGAATGCAGCTGCCTCGTTGAACTAGGCAGATGTTCAGGTCCGCCACGAAATGCTCCCACAATTTACATATGACAGTGTTTCCCCTGCATTGACACCAGCGAGGCAGCCCGCCTTGCTCAAATTCACAGCCACCAAACAGAAAATTGTCCAAAACAATGCCTCGCTGATGAAAATCACTGTTCTTCCATATAACAGTGCTTAATTATTATTATGCACCAAAATAGCTTAGAATGCACCAAATAGCATCATTTTTTCAAAAATTTCACCCTGGACCCTCCTAGCTGGGCGATCACCTGCAGTGCTCGCTTTGCTACTGACCTCGAAACGCGCAAACACATCAAAAGAAATTACCACGTGACCTCACAGACCTTTTTGGCTAGGGAAAACACTGATTAACGGGGTTAATTGTTTCATTAAGGTCCACATGGCCACAGATTTCGTTGGCCACATTTATTTAGTAGTTTAGAGTACATTCTGGCACGTGACTTGAGCCGATTGCATAGCTACAGACTTCACTAGACTGTTATGCTTGCAATGGCACCAATCCTTTTTACTTTACTGTACTTTACTCAATTTACTTTACCTCTGCAACTTTTAAAATTTGAAATTTGAAATAAAAATTTTTTGTACACTTTCAAATGTTGTGGAGAATGATAAATACCTGCAGGAACACAAATCTTTGCACAATGAGTCGTGTACTCTACATAGTAGCAGAAAATTACAGCTGTAATATAAACCTAATTAAAACTAGCTATATATATATTGGGCTCCTAAATTACTGTATGGTATAGCCATCTATACAAGCAGTCTATATAGCCATCTGTATAGCCATAGCCAGAGTAAGACAGCACATGATTTTAGGCCCAGTTTATTCTTACTGTTTAACAGTGAAGGTGCCAGACACACTTCCACATGACAGTCAGGAACTCCTAATGGAGCGTTAGCCGGAAATCTTGACAAGCAAGTACATACATCACAGATAAAAGAATTTATCATATATATATCACAGTCAAACACAATTGGCCTACTTGAATGTGGCACATACATTTTTAGGTTTGCTATCTGTTCTTAACCTTAGCAGTGCATGTACTATGCAGTTGTACCCCAAAATAGAACTAGCTGAACTACTTGTTGTTATGGCGTGCATAATTTATTTTGATATGGCTTGTGCGATGGATGATAGCCCAACCTAAACATTTGTGGTGAGGTAATACATTTTTGTATGACTGGCTATAATTTAGATGAACGTTTGATGTGGTAGCTAGAGTGGTTTTAACAAACCATTTACTTGAGTACGGTTTACAGCCTACAGATATCTAACATCAAAATATAAACTATTCGAAATTACATACAAAATGCACGATAGAGTACAATTTCCTGTATATATTAATATCTCAGCTTTTTTCAAATTGAATTAGAATGAGGTATTTTACGCTAGACCCTTTACATCTAAGTATTAATCTAAAATTTACATTTTATCAGTTCATATCATGCTTACTATTATTACATACATATATGTAATATTTTAGAGCATAATTAATAGCACATCATATAAGGTTCCTCTGCTTAATACCGTTACGAAAATCCGATTTAAAAAAAGTAATAAAATGAGCCCTAGTTATTGTTCAAATCGTGGTAACATTACCCTACCATATATGACCATTTTTGTGGTTACTTTCTGGAAATGCTCATGTGGAGTCGGCACATATTTGAACTTTCATGGAGACCAAAGGTGAAATGCTCCGAGCTTTACAATTTTTAACTATCTAGATCAATTTTCTCCCCAAATAAAAAGTTTGGGATATATTATGTATTGAAAACTCAAAACTGTATGTCAAATTTCCTATTTTTTTTATAGGTGGTTGTGGCAATATTCACCAATCATTTGATGCGGTGTTGGAAACAATCACAACCAAAAAAAAACATCTAATTAAAATTTAAAACTATAATGCTTGCTTGGACTCCTAGTAGTAAAAGTGTCTTGATTAACTTAATGCTGCAAGTGTATTGCAGGATTATTTTGCTTAGTTTAATTTACATATTTTAGATTTTGCCTAGTAAATGCAACTAGGATTAGCTCTAGTACTATTCAATTGCCCTTGTTCGCCAACAAGCCAGGGCTATAGTACTAGGATATGTGGATAAATACGTTGAGGAACTTTTTAACTTTTCCTAGTAATTACTAATTAGTAGTGATGGGAATCGGCTGGAATTTCATAATTGATTATCGGTTTCCCTTAACCGATCGATAATCGATTATAATCGGATAATCGGTTAATAATAGCATAGATTTAATTTAATCTTACTTTGTATATACAATTATACATAGCATTCAATATTATCATGTTTTATGATCATGTATTAACGCTGTGAAGGTTGCTGTATGACATGTATATCAA
>NW_014577162.1:339876-353954 GCF_000485595.1 Priapulus caudatus
TACCCAAGGGATGAAACTTAACATTTTTAGCCCAGTCGCCTACTGGGCCCCTATGAACAGTGTTTAAAAAATTGATGGAGTGATCACTATAAGTAATCACTAATTAAGTCTTTATTTCAACGTGCATAATGAACATATCTTAATATTTTACAAATGTAACATTCAATTTCAGGTTAGCTTTTAAAATTATTTGAGTTAAGTTTAAAAAATAAAAAAATCTTTGAAAATGTTTGTTCTTTTTTTACTTTCACATTTAGCATGTTTATATAAATTGTTAATATACTGTATACAACTGTACAAGATGATGAAATAGTTGGGCCCTTGGATCAAGGTCTGGGCCCCCAAAAAAAAGTTATGTCATCTAGATCAGATGCAGAGGATTCAGAGTCAATCTCTGAATCTGAATCCTGTAGTGAATCAAATCCCTCTACGACCTCCAATGGCTCCAAGGTCTCCTGAATATTCTCTAGCACCTGAAGCGACTGTGTATAGGAAGATTGTTTTGTGTTGGCATTTGATGTTGGTCTTCTGGAGCGCACACAAGATTCATTCCAATGGTGGATTGCTTTAGTGGGATTGAAGTCTTTGATGTCAGGAGAAAGCATTTTAATAGCCAGACAGTGGTTTAGAGAAGTTTGTCCCAGTTTGCTGCGTATATTTGTTTTAACAAGCTTCAGTTGTGAAAATCCTCTCTCTGCCTCTGCACTAGAAGGTGACATGGTTAGGATAAGATCCATGACAGCCAAAATATTGGTGAGCTGCCCTTTGTAGCGAATATTAACAGAAAACCAGTCAGGGACTTTCCCACTTTGGAAGTCAGTATCGTGTATCTCCTTTTTTAGTATGATCCATTCCAGCTCACTTTCTACTAAGTCTACACTGGCAGTCCCCAGCACTGTCTTGAAGTGTTCAAGAATAATTCGAAGGTCTTCATCACCATGATCTTTAAGTGATTCCCAGTCATGTGGCCACATCTGGATATCTGCAATCTTCGTAGCTGATACAACACTCTGAGATAAAAACTCAGAAAATCTTTTTTCCAAAGCCTCTTCGATTTTCTTTATCAGATTACATCTGGCAGCACCAAATTCGTAAGCACTGCAGTTGGTGAGCTGTATTTCCTCAAAGGTTTCTTTTCCAGATACTTTACGCAGGTGTGGGCCATCACTTGTCTTGTATTTTCGTATAGCTTCCAATGTTGAGGCTATAGCTGAATGCTGCTTGGCAATCACACATGTCCTTTCCTGGAGTTGTAATGACAAACGGTGAAGGGGTGCCAGAGCATCCATCAAAAACAAGAGAAAACATACGACGTCTTTCGACTTCAGCAGCTTCATGAAAGCGTGTGCCTTGGATTTAGAGTCAGCAGAAACACGTTCTGTGGTCTCTGTCAGCTGGCCAAGATGTGCCATAATGTACTTGTAAGACGAGATGAGGTTGGTTAAGGCACGCATTGTATGTCCAATCCATCTTGTTCCACCTATTCTGGTTGGTATGAGAAAAGCACTATCATTGTTTTGTTTTAGAGCCTCATAGCTGCGTCGCAACATTGCTCGATTAAGACTGCTATTGTGATAAAAATAATACAGGCCCATGGCAACTGTATTGATAGCCTTGTCATACAGCTTCAAACTCTTTGATGCATCTTTTAAAGAAAGTTCTAGCCTATGGGCCATGCAGTGAAGGGTAACCAAACTTGGCTGATCTTTGCGCAGAAGGGCCCCTACGCCAGCCTTGCATCCCACCATCACACTTGCTCCATCACAAGCTACTGCTACCATTTTCTGCATAAATGCAGGCCATTCCATGTCAACATTTGTAATTACCAGATCCTGAAGGCCATTTACAATATTTACTGCATCTGCTTTGTCGGCAGATTTTACACCTATAAATTTGACATCTACTTGGCCTGCAGTCGACGTACGAACATACCACATTTCTTGTTCTTTAATGGCAGAATCAGTGCTGCCATCTCCGATAACACATATAAAACGCGATTTGTTAATAATGTGGTTGACTTCTTGAAAGTGCACTTCGGCAATAGCTTTGATAAACTCTTTGGCTGCAGGTGTGTTGTGGTATGTTTCTCCAAGTCGCAAGCCTTTCATCTCATCTAAGTCACACAACCAATTAAAATCTGACAGAGGTCGGTTGTTGCGTACCAGAGCATGGCAAGTGCGGAACATCTTTTCAAGTTTCTCAAAAATGTCTGCATTTAGTGTCTGTATGATCTTGGCAGCCTGAGATTCTGTTCGAGGTTGTGTTTTAGCATTGGCAAAAAGGACAGCCTTTTCGTGTTGTTTGGATCTTTCATGCTTTACTAAACTGTCAAGTTTATAGCTCTGACAGCCAACTGCAAATAGTGTTGTCGTGTCCCCATGATCTTTACACGCAGTACAGATCATACCATTCTCCGTGTCTTTCAACCATGGCCTGCTTTTCTCCCAAGTAATGCAGTAGTGTCTTACTCGTTTGTTTGTCTCATACTCCTGCTGGTACTCCCTTTTCTTCTCCTGTGTTTGTCCTCCTTTCTCATTAGGGTTTGATGCCCCAGCAATATACCTCCACATAATTTTAGTATGGTTTTACACACTACAAATTAACCTACCGCTAGCAGATTTTATGTTTTAATAAGCAAACCTTAAGTATTTAATTGATGAAATTTAAATTATAAACTTTTATTTAAATTATTAACTCTTATACTAGTAACTACGTCTGTTTTATTCAACAAGAATTTACTGTAAATCGCCGGAATTATTGCTAGGAATGTGTAGCGTCTGGTTGCTATGCAAAAGCGCCATTTATTATGTAGATGGGTTTTTGGTCAACTGTAATCGAGTACACGAGGCCATTACAGTTAATCGGGAAATCATCTAGCAAGTTAGCTATATAGACTGGGTTTTGGTTGACTGTGTTTCACTGAGAAAGGCTATCGCAATAGACCTGTGACTCATCTAGCCGCTATGCTTCCATGCAGCAGCATATACTGACACCACTCCGATATGGCAACGTTATTTTGTAGGACTAAAAGTGAATGGAATGAAACTAGCAGCAGTCAATGGCTCATAGAATTTTAATGGCTACTCTGTTAAAAGCGTGTAATTACTGGCATATTTTATCTTTACAGTTACAGCATTGCTGTCATTTATTGTGCAAGTAAAGTGTGCATATTATTTCAGCAAAAAATCCAATGTGGTGGAAACAGTTCACTTTTTTGTTTATGAGACTAAAATGGATAGTGTGGCTATAGCTTGATTCGCCACCTGGGCGAATAATTAGAGGTTTTTAGGGGCCCAGGTTAAAATCTAGGAGCCACGGGCGACTGGGCGCCTGCTAATTTTCATCCCTGCTGTGTGAATCACTCAGGGGCTCCTCCAAAGAAAAGAATAGGCTCGCGTTGTAACCCTACGCTTGTTGGGTTACATTATTGTATCTAGGTTACAACGCGAGCTTTTTTTTTTTCTTTGGAGGAGCCCCTGAGGCTGAGTAGTAGTGTTGTCAATCGGTTGTAATTTCGTAATCGATCATCGGTTGGACCCAAGTAACCGATGATCGGTTACAATCGGTTACTCGGGGTGTTGAATGCCTGCCTGTGCGTAACGTCGTGCGCATGTACGTGTGTGATAACCCGACCAGGCTGTGTGACTGACGTCAATATACAGGTATTCTAACCCTAGCAACCCATGCTCGGTATTCTAACCCTTCCTTTAGTTTCTTGGAGCTACGTGTGTGCATGTATGTGGTTGTTTAGCCCTGTTTACTGTTTGTTTTGCACTGTTTACTACTGTGTGTATAATACATGTATGTTAATAAAAGATAACTTGTATAGTAGCAATGATATCTCTGATTCTCATCACTTTTCCAAGTTTTCTTGTTCAAATTTTAAAAAAAGAAAAAAGATAACCAAGCGCTTGGTTCGAACCACTGTTCAATCGATGATCGAGTATAATCGATGATCGTGACATCACTACTGAGTACCATCCAGTATGATGTATCAACGTTTGTTGAGGTAATTGACTGCGGAAACCACGTAATATAAGTGCATAAATGACGCGCGGAAATACGAAGAGAAATGTGAAGGCCGTAGCAGACAGATTGTAACTTGTAAGTGAAATCGCGTGAAATACGCGAGCGTTGAAATCGTGAGAAAGTCAAAACCCCGGGGGGTCACTATATATGCCGTTATTACCCCATGTGCGTTCCAAATTTTGCGAGTTAGGGGGGTGTTTTTCAACTTCTAAAGCGGGCCCGCGCGGGAGCAAATAGGCCCCCCTTTACAAAGCGAATCCCACAATAAGCCGTTGGGATCGTTCAAGTCAAGCACCGCGCCCGCAGTAAGCCCCCCTCATGACGAACCACATAGTACCCCGCCCCAGGCCCCGAACGGGCGACCCCGTAGCACACGAAAGTTGCAAGTAGTCTTCTTTGAGTTGATCACAAGTATTCCCTCCACTCTTTGCCCTCCACTTGTCTGCAAGACCTCGCAATAGGGGGTAGGCCCCCGGGTAGGACTCTTTCATTGTGTATGCAATAGGGGGTGGGATATTTTCATTGTGTATGCAATAGGGGGTGGTATTCTTCAATTGTGTCTGCTGTTATTTTTAGTGAGAATGTACATGGGGTAATGTTCTAATAGAGAGTGACACCCCCGGGGTCAAAACAAGGTGAGCACCCTCGGTTAAAAGACGTTTTGTCCCGCCTTTCTGACAACAAATGACAGATTTCTTGCTAGAAATTATTAGTCAGCACCCTCAACAACACCCCTCTCGATTTTAAAGGATCTACCCTCACATTTACGAAAATGACATAGGTCTCAATCTCGCCATGCTCTCTATCCTTGAACCGACCGGGCTACGGCCTACGGCTACGCTACGGTAAGTGTTATTGAACGCTGGTAAAGCTCGCCAGCTAAAGCAAAATGTGTGAAATATCAGGTTAATAACACATCAATACCTAATATTATTCGACAATTAATAACATAGACATTACATAGATAGTAATTAATGTGGTATTTATAAACTTTCGCGTGACAAACACCAAACTCACCTATTTGAGTCGCCAGATCGTCATAGCAATGAATTAGCGACCTCTGTTAGTAATACGCGAGAAACGTGACGAAATTGGACCAATGAGAAATGATTTCAATATTCTCGCTGTATTCGGCGGAGTCAAGAAGGCTCATCACCTTATATAAGTTATAACGATTGAAGTAATGCATTCAGATAGTTATTGATCACTTCACATGTTCACCGAGTAAATGTTCGCTATTTTAAATGCATAATTACGACAAATTTATATTACTTATGGCGTACACTAAATGAAGGTGTCCTCTGGACTACACACTGATGCACTTCTACTTCGCTACCAATACATGTCCATGTTGCGATTTAGGGAGATCATCATCTCCACATTGCTAGGACTCAGCCGTGCACGTTTCTTGTTCACGAGGTTGTTCACGTTTCTTGTTTCTTGCTCTACTTGTCATATCAATTCACACATCGTGAGTACAGTTCCTTGTTTGTTTGTTTTGCTATTTCCGATAATCAATTATTTGTTTTCATAATCGATTATCGAATTTGAGACTATAATCGATCGATTTTCGATTATAATCGATCATCGGGACATCACTACTAATTAGTATCACAACATGTCACTAGTAACAGTAGTAAAACAGGTAGTGGTACTAGTGTATGTATACTGTTTACACACTGGCCGGGGTACCTACTAGGGTTGGAGATCGGTCCAAATTTCATGATCGATCATCGGTTTTACAAAACGACCGATGATCGATTAATCATCGATCATTTTAGATTGCGGCAACAACGCGGTGACGCCGCGTCATCGTCGACACAACCGATGTATTGTGAAGGAATATTGACATTATTGTATGTGTAGCTAGTATTTAATGGTCAGTAAATTAAGGTTACCGTTAGGATTACGGACGGGTAACACTCTAAAGGGCATTGCAACATAACTGCTCATCAAATTCAATCAAACTCAAATCCATTACATAAGAGAGATGTCTCTCTATGCTATCAATAAAAAAATTTTATTAAAAATTCATCGCTAATTAAAGTGATTACGTCACGAATTTCTAGCACCATCAAGTAGTATATTTGTGTGTTATTTGTACAAAATAAAATGTATGAAAATACAATTAGTGTTTCTGTTTACTTTTCATGCTTATATACCTTCTTTATATGCCCTAATTTGCCGGTGAAAAACAGAGAGACGCCAGTATCTGAACAGTACTGGGGGAATAGTGTTAGGCAACAGAAATTACCAAATCGTCTAGATTTTTGCAAATTTAACCAACGTAAAAATATTTTTATCAGGTGAGAGTTTGAGGATATATTTAGTAACGTTAGTTCTTACTTTTAATGTAAAAAAATGTAATTTTTTTTTACAAATTTTACCATGGAAAATTCGTGACGTAGTCAATTTAAGTGACGGCAAAAATTGCGAATTTGTACAAAATGTTTTTTTTTGTTATTTCTCAGAAACAGCAGAGTTGGGACCTAAACATTTAACCATAAGTTGTTCATAATATACACAAAAAGTGGGTCCCTGGAATTTTTTTTTAATGCTTTAATTTAGGAAATAAGTTGAAAAGATGTAGGAAAATTTAGGATTAGGCTGATTTTCAGGAGAACAAAGTCGCCTTAGTTCCTTGAAATTTACACGCACCGTCGTTTCTAGTTATATATGTGTAAATGTATTACTTGTGTCAAATCTGAATTTTATTAAAAAAAGAAAAAAATTCGAGCTTGTTATCCGCGTCCGTTTTCTACTCGACTTAAAACTCACAGCCCAACCCGAACTCGATCAGAACAACTAGTACCTAACATATAAACCTTTAAATGTTAGGATAGCTTTATATATTCGGAGTGGCTGAAGGTCGCGTAGATATACGGAATATGTTAACCCAACAAGAGTAGGGTTACACCTAGATACATAATGTAAGACAACAAGAGGTAGGGTTCAACACGCAGCTATTCTTTTCTTGGAGACCCTGTGATTCACTCAGGTGCGGTTTTCATTGGGTGCGTTTTCACAGACTAGAACATCAAGACTGGTTTATTCTAAACACGAACTTTCTTCCGACTATCCTGGGGACTACTATGTATCAAAATACTCGTATTAAACTAATATAACTTGTTACAAATTTTGAAGTGACGAGCGCGGCGATATTCGAGCGCTATTTCTGTTGACCTGTGACGCTCGCATTTCCCAATGACGCCATAAGCATTCGCTACCTTCGCCTTCGCTTCCTGTGTAGGCACATGGCTCGGCTTGGGGATGTCATGACGTTGACGCAGGCCATCCATAAGGCATTTGATCTTGGAGCCGCCCCCCCCCCCGCCCAAGTTCGCGAACGCTATACGCATTGGACGAATGCATATCTCACATGTCAAGACAGAAATGCACTCGAAATCTCGCCTGTCGTGTCATTCGAAATTTTGTAACAGGTTATATAAAGTTTATCCGAGTTGGTGATTAATAGTACAGTCCAGGATAGCGAGATAGGTTTCTGTTTAGAATAAACAAGTTGGAAAGTTTTAAGTCTCGAAAACGACATAAAAACGCCCGATGATGCTGAACTACTCAGCCGGGCTCCTCAATGAAAATAGGGCTCGCATTGATACCCTCTCTTGTTGGGTTACATTATTGTATCAGGTTACAAGCGGAGCTTTTTTTTTTTCTTTGGAGGGCCCCTAGGCCTGGGGAGTTAGTAGTGAGTCCATCCAGTATGATGTATCAACGTTTGTTGAGGTAATTGACATGCGGAACACCCGATATGATAGTAGCATAAATGCACCGCGCGGAAATCGAGATAATAGTGAAGGCGTAGCAGACACGGATTGTAGACTTTGGTAAGTGAATGCGTGAAATACGCGAGCGTATGAAATTCGTAGAGAAAGTCACAACCCGGGGGTCATTATATGCGTTATTAGCCCATGTGCGTTCAAATTTTGCGAGTTAGGGGAGGTTTTTCTTCAACTTCTATAAGCGGCCGTCGCGGAAAGCAAATAGGCCCCTTTACAAAGCCGAATCCACACATAAGCCCGGTTGGGATCGTTCGAAGTCAGCCACCGCGCCCGCAGTAACCCCCCCTTCATTGCGACAACGACAGGTACCCGCCAGCCGGGCCCGAACGGGCGACCCGTAGCCACACGAAGTTGCAAGTGTCTTCTTTTGACGTTTGCACACATAGTATTCCCTCCCTCTTTGCCCTCCACTTGTCTGAAAGACCTTCGCAATAAGGGGTAGGCCCCCGGGTAGGACTCTTTCATTTGTGTAATGGCAATAAGGGGTGGGATATTTCTTGTGTATGGCAATAGGGGGTGGTATTCCTTCAGATTGTGTCCTGCATTAGGGGTAGGTATTCCATATGTGCGTCACGAGGACGGGCCTATTATTTTTAGTGAGAATGTACATGGGTAATGTCTAATAGAGGTGACCCCGACCCCGGTCGTGGTGCAAAACAGGTGACCCCGATTAAAGACGTTTTCTTGTGTCCCGCCTTTCGTTGACAACAATTGAAGATTCTTCTAGAATTATTTAGTCTCAAGCACCCTCAAAACACCCTCTCGATTTAAAGGATCTACCCTCACATTTAGAAAATACATAGGTTAATTCGCATGCTCTCTATCCTTGAACCGACGGCTATCGGCCACGCCTAGGTAGTGTTATTGAACGCTCGTAAAGTCGCCAGCGAAGCAAAATGTCGTGAATGTAGAATTTAATAGGAGATCAATGAACCTAATATTATTCGCAATAATAACATAGATTTAAATAGTAGCTCAATTAATGTGGGTATTTATAGAGGTGTCTTTTTCGTTTGTGACAGGACACCAAACTCACATATGTTGAGTCGCAGAATCGTCATAGCAATGACATAGCGACCTTGTTAGTAATACTGCTCGGAGAAAAGTGACAAATATGACCAATGAGAAAATGATTTTCATATTCTCGCTGTATTCGGCGGAGTCAAGAAGGTATCACTTATATAAGTTATAACGATTGAGGAGTAAATGCATTCAGATAGTTTATTGATCAATTCACTGATTCACGCAGTAAATGTTCGCTATTTTAATGATATTACAGACAAGTTTATGATACCTATATGGCACGCTTACATAGATTCCCACGACGATTTCACCTATGCTACACGAAGGGTACTCAGTATGGCTGTGAATGATTTCTATAATAACGTACTTTTTATTGAAAATATAGATATTCTTCATATCAAGCTACGCAGATATGTGCGTCTTTGTCTTTAAGTTTATGGTCTCACAAATATTTTTTTGTGCGGATACTGACGCGCGTAACACAGCAAACCAATATGCTTAGCTTTATTAAAATTAAGGCATGCATTTTTTTCAAATCAAACTACTCCGTCAATATATAGGTATAATGTATAGTGATATATGTATATGTATTGTATATATGTATGTATGTATGTATGTCTTTATACTTTAAATGTATAATCTCAGGAAAATAATTTCTTGCTGATAATCCCATAACACTGCATGTAGCCCTTCATACCACGAACATGATATAGTGTACGGCGTTGTAGACATTTTAAATATTGCATTTCAATGTATTTTCAGATTATTCCGCCAGGAGCAAAGCCAGAGGGATGTCACTTAGTATTATTAGTTACCCCTTTTACCATTTTTCAGCGAGAAATTAATATGCCTGGAATGGTCAATTGGATACCAACTAGTGGCAGCACATTGTTTTGTATAGCCTATTCCTGCTTATAGTTTACAACGGTCTACTGCAAATCTGCAAATACGTTCACGCATAGTGCATTACACAACGGATCACCCTTTTACCCCGTTTTAGACACTCGGGTATTCCTTGTTCATTAGAACGTTTCATTTCCGTTTTGCTTTGAAAATAATTATTCGTAGACCAGATCGTCTCGAATGCGCGGATTACCGGCTTATAATCTCCATAGAAATAATGACAGTAGTTAATTAGACTCTATACTTTGCTATGCATTATGTCTTGTAGTATTGCCGTAATTCTTTGCTGTAAATGCGCTTGATCTAGCTAACGTTAGTATTGCGCATCACAGTAGTAATAGCGCGTAAACATTTTGGATTTTGCGAAATTGCCTGTAAATGGAGTATTTTGTATATTAATTTTAAATAGTGACGGTGCGATGAATAAATGTAATACCGACGATTATACACGGTGACAAAGATGGTAAATAACCCGGTAATCGTGATCTAAGTCACGCGAAGAGACTAGTGCAAAACAATGCTGATGGATATTTAACTGAGTTTTATCATATATATACGAAGAACAATAGACTGTATGTATAAGTGTTCCAACCGCTAGCGTTCAACACACAAAGAAAACGCGTTCTCTCGTAACGTTACGCATGAACAATTCATGAACGTAAGCACAACACAGCGAACAACGACAAGTAGAGGACCGAAGCTTTAGGCAGCAGCTGTTCGACTTTGATGGCTACACGCAGTACAACGTAGAAAACAACGGGTACCGTGTCGAAGCAGCACGGCAAAAAAAAGCCTCACTCTACATCAATATTATTTATAAAGGTCTGTCTGTACTCACCCTCTGATATATAAGGGAGGCAGTAAAAGACAGACCTAGTGTAATTGTATATTTCCAGAATATGATCTACTGCGTAGTTACCAATTTAATTGATAACACAAGCCTAAAAAAAACACGAGTAAACGAGGTATTGACGCATACTATGTACTATCTTCTCACAGTAATTGTATGGCCATTTGCTAATGCCCACACTGGCTAACGTTACGAAAGACGCGAAGCAGAGCGGCAATGCAAAAAGTAGATTCTTTACAGAACATGTTACATGTGAGAGTTTGCAAGCTCGCCCTGCGCTTCCACTGCAGCAAATACATTGAAGGGACTCGCTGCTTGCCTTCAAACAGCGAGAACAAAAGACCAGGACACACGAGTAAGCGATTTCTCTTTCAAACATCATAACTTGACATATTGGCTCACTTTACAGAACAGAGGAAATTTCTAATATTCACGTGGAACGACACATGATCAAAGGGGGATGCGCAGGGATCGGAACCTACGCATTAGAAAGACATGGCGAAGTCGGAAGCATTAGAATCAGATAACATAGCACTAACCTAGATAAACTACGTGAACCCATAGTCGTCTTAGAATAGACTTAGGGCGGGGCGGAAGGCAACTTTAAAAACCTCAAACTTTTAATCAAACAGGTGTTATCCAGGCGGAGAATAATCATTTGGCGCGTGCTGCTGATGGAGGCCGTGGTCTGCTTGCCCACCGAACCTGTACGGTGCGCAAAGGTTGACGGGCGGAGTCGTAGCGGGCTGCTCGACGACCTTAGGATGGCAAGCTGGACATTAGTCAAGGGCGCGCTGATATTATTTACATAATAGCATTAATTTCCATCTTAAGTGCTATTGGAAACTATCATATACAATCGCATTTACATTAATAGGATGTACATTTCCTGCTAGGGAAGGGAGCGAGGGGGACGTGTCAAAATTCTTCGGACTACTTGGCTCGGTTACTTGTAATCTGCGTACACATGAATGCATCGGCATTTTACGTTGTTATTCCGCCGTGGTGTTTTAGTCTTAATATTAAACGACGCTGCGATTCGTGTAGTCAGCCACTATGTACAGTTCATCAGGGAGTGATACTATAGGATTATAATAATAATCTCTATATTAGTAGACTTCGTGTTATATTCACCTTCAGGAGCTTTTATTCATACATGGATCACAATCAAGGTACCTATCAGCGACTGGGTCGGCGGGGGGGTAGCTGTCGTCTGGGAAGCGTTCGGTGAACACAAGCGGGAGGGAGTATTTTACCGGAGCGGATATTGCGATGAGGAGTGAGGGCATAGTGGGGGCTCGCCTAGAACGCGATGGCGGCTACGGGTCGCCGTGGTAAGCTATCTAAATCTAGGCGTAGTAGCCGCCTGCACAGTATCGCGTCTGGGCTCGGTTACGAACAAAAAACAACGGGCTAGCCACTACGACAGAAAGTGTTCTCATGACTGAAATGAAATTCATTGGGGATAGATTTTTATACAGTTTACGGATGCGCAAATTAAGATTAGCGATATCGCACCAATACGAGCACTGTCCGTGACTGGAAACTGTACGAAGGCGACGAAGTTATTATTTTCGATGATTAAATATTTTTAGTGCTGTCGAATTGACTTCTATATTATATTAGGTTTGCGTGTCAAGTCCACGAAACAGGTCTGGGTTGGCGTAGCTTAAGTTAACTAGAGTTTTTTCTTAGTTGTATCATAATAGCACAGACACGGAAATCTCGGCGGCAACCCCCGCCCCCCCCCGACAGCACTAAGTTGTCGTATCCAGTTGCGCAAGTTCTATTTCAAGCCTCTTTTTCAATAGGTCTTAAAATCGATACACAACTCAATGAAAGCACAAGTGTGGCGTTATTCTACACATGATGTTGCGCTACGACTTGTGTGCAGACAGAGTGGGACTACTGAATAAGAAAAAGTAGTTGCGCCCGCATTTAGGAATAAAGAAGACATATTAGGCGGGCGGTCCCAATGGATAATACGGGCTATATGGAAGAATAAAGAAAGCGATATCGTGCACAAGTATACATAACAGTACTAGTAAGCTAGTTAGGCAACCGGAGAACACTATCTTTACTCTTACGATCAAGCTCTCAGTGTAAGGTGGTGGCGAGTTCGGCGAGGATGGGGAGTTGGGCCATGTAACATGTAATGAATATGTTGTACTACCTTGGATAATAAAAAACACGTTGCCACTTATTTCGTATATAGTGGGGCGCCTGTATGTAGTTTAGTAGCACGCGGAAACAAAATTCTCCAGACTCGTTTTGTACTTATAGTAATGCCGCATGCGCCCTAGGCTAATATATTCTTATCAATAACCTATGCCGAATGACTCCCCGTCGCATCTGTCTCAGACTACTCCACGTTATTCAAAGAAAGGCACTCTCGATCAAAATGGTGAGCTGCACAGTGTTGCCACTTATACACGAAAATGAGAAATAACTCATACTCACACTTACTAATGAAGCATGCAGGGTTTACAATGTTATACACGAGAATTCTAACAAGTCTCGTGTTCACGCATTCTGTTATTCTTTTCTCCCGAGCCCGCCCGCCCCCACCGCTGCTATTCCGCCCTCCGGTAAGGTATGACCAACCTAGAGCCACATTGCATGACAGGTTAGCGACCAATGAAACTAAGACGCCACTGCTACAAACTTGGGAGTCTCGCGCATTGAACGTATCCCCGCCCTAACAACCATGCTCGGCATATATACCCCCCTAGATTCGACAAATCGTCCGATCTTAGTGGCAAAGGCACTATGCGCAATCGTCTGATCATTGCTGACCTAAAACACGTTGCATGAAGCTTGGTCGTAGGGAATGCCCACACAATGAAACCACTAGGAAATGTAGAAGGCCGGTACACAATCATGGCATAGCGGTTTTAGAAAGGGCACACTGTAACCTTTAGCGCCCTACTGCCCACGGTCATGACCGGCCACACCACACATGACGCGCACACGTGCCTATTACCCAACACCGACCACTCCCTGACCCACCTTGGCACACGCATTTTAATCGTCTATGCAAATACAAAGGATAATATAATTCCAAAATTTAGAGGTAAACGGTCGTGGAGAGAGGGATGGGCCATCCACACCCAAAATTACACAACGTCAACGTCAAGTCACAAGAACCCACCTAATTCATTGCTTGTATCACTGTTGAAGAAGGGCATGCATCCTTTAGAGTGACTTCAACCCACGGCGACTCGAGTGACATATTATAGAATGGATTAATCATACAACAGGAGTTAGTTGCAAAGAACGAGCAAGCCGTCACAGAGAGAACACAGATCTGCGTTTAAAAAACCGGTCTCATGTTAGCAGAGAATATCCGCCAGGTAGATCCCAAATACAGGATAAACACTCAGAATGTCTACTACATACTTTGATGACCTCAGCGCAGTTGTTGTATCACGTGCCACACGCACAGCGCGCGCAATCACCCCAAATACCCACAC
>NW_014577162.1:353964-363792 GCF_000485595.1 Priapulus caudatus
TGACCTTTGACCCCCAGCTTCGACAGCCCAACTCGTTTTGACGATCCCCCCCGACGTCCCGAATATCGTGACCGTACGTCGTTTGTGCCCAACTGTTGATGCACGGACGTACGGCCGGACGCACGGACGGACGCACGGACGGACGGACGATCAAGCGATTCTACAAGCTGCATCTGACTCTGTCAGATGAGCTAAAAACAAAGGAATTGGACAGTAGTCCATGTCTATAATACTAGTGTACTGTCTGATTGCAGAGCTGCCGGTTGTGTCGACGATGACGCGGCGTCACCGCGTTGTTGCCGCAATCTAAAATGATCGATGATTAATCGATCATCGGTCGTTTTGTAAAACCGATGATCGATCATGAAATTTGGACCGATCTCCAACACTAGTAGGTACCCCGGCCAGTGTGTAAACACTTACAGTATACATACACTAGTACCACTACCTGTTTTACTACTGTTACTAGTGACATGTTGTGATACTAATTAGTAGTGATGTCCCGATGATCGATTATAGTCTCAAATTTGATAATCGATTATGAAAACAAATAATTGATTATCGGAAATAGCAAAACAAACAAACAAGGAACTGTACTCACGATGTGTGAATTGATATGACAAGTAGAGCAAAAAACAAGAAACGTGAACAACCTCGTAAACAAGAAACGTGCACGGCTGAGTCCTAGCAATGTGGAGATGATGATCTTCCTAAATCGCAACGTGGACATGTATTGGTAGCGAAGTAGAAGTGCATCAGTGTGTAGTCTAGAGGACACCTTCACGAATCACTGTTAATATAGGTACTCTCGCGTTGTAAACCTACTCTTGTTGGGTTACATTATTGTATCTAAACCTACTCTTGTTGGGTTACATTATTGTATCTAGTTGTAACCCTACTCTTGTTGGGTTACATGATTGTATCTACCGTACCTCCAGCCACTCCGAATAATATAAGCTTATCTAATCATTTAAAGGTTTATAGTAGGTACTAGTGGTGTTCCGATCGAGTTCGGGTTGGGCTGCCGAGTTGATTAATCGAGTAGAAAATCGGACGACCGAGTACTCGAACTTTTTTTCTTTTTTTTAATAATTTCCAGATTTGACACAAGTACATACATTTACACATATATACTAGTAAACACGGTGCGGTGTAAATTTTCAAGGAACTAAGCAACTTTGTTTCCTGAAAATCAAGCCTAATCCTAAATTTTCCTACATCTTTTCAATAATGCCTAATCCTAACGGTAACCTTAATTTACTGACCATTAAATACTAGCTACACATACAATAATGTCAATATTCCTTCACAATACATAAAACCGCCCTGAGTGAATCACTCAGGGGCTCCTCCAAAGAAAAGAATAGGGAAAAACGCACCAAAGACTAGAACATCCAAACTGGGTTTATTCTAAACACGAACCTTTCTCCGCTATCCTGGGACTTACTATGTATCAAAATACTCTGTATTAAACTAATATAACTTGTTACAAAATTTTGAAGTGACGAGCGGCGATATTTCGAGCGCTATTTCTGTTGACCTGTGACGTACGCATTCCCAATGCGCATAGCATTCGGCTACCTTCGCCTTCGGCTCCTGTGTTGCCTGACATGCTGGCTCTGGTGATGTCATGACTGACAGCAGGCATCCCATAATGCATTTGATCTTGGAGCCGAAGTTCGCCGAACGCTATACGCATTGGGAATGCGTACGTCACAGGTCAACAGAAATGGCGCTCGAAATATCGCCGCTCGTCACTTCGAAATTTTGTAACAGGTTATATAATAGTTTAATACAGAGTATTGTGATACATAGTAAGTCCCAGGATAGCGGAGAAAGGTTCGTGTTTAGAATAAACCCAGTTTGAAAGTTCTAGTCTCAAAAAACGCACCATAAAACCGCCCTGAGTAAATCACTCAGGGGCTCCTCCAAAGAAAAGAATAGGCTCGCGTTGTAACCCTACTCTTGTTGGGTTACATTATTGTATCTAGGTTGCAACGCGAGCTTTTTTTTTTTCTTTGGAGGAGCCCCTGAGGCTGAGTACCATCCAGTATGATGTGACGTTTGTTGAGGTAATTGACTGCGGAAACCACGTAATATAAGTGCATAAATGACGCGCGGAAATACGAAGAGAAATGTGAAGGCCGTAGCAGATAGATTGTAACTTGTAAGTGAAATCGCATGAAATACGCGAGCGTTGAAATCGTGAGAAACAGTCAAAAACCCGAGGGGGTCACTATATATGCCGTTATTACCCCATGGTCATTCCAAATTTTGCGAGTTAGGGGGGTGTTTTTCAACTTCTAAAGCGGGCCCGCACGAGAGCAAATAGGCCCCCCTTTACAAAGCTATCCCGCAATAAGCCCTTGGGATCGTTCAAGTCAAGCACCGCGCCCGCAGTAGGCCCCCCTCATGACGAACCACATAGTACCCTGCCCCAGGCCCCGAACGGGCGGCCCCGTAGCACACGAGAGTTGCAAGTAGTCTTCTTTGAGTTGATCACAAGTATTCCCTCCACTCTTTGCCCTCCACTTGTCTGCAAGACCTCGCAATAGGGGGTAGGCCCCCGGGTAGAACTCTTTCATTGTGTATGCAATAGGGGGTGGGATATTTTCATTGTGTATGCAATAGGGGGTGGTATTCTTCAATTGTGTCTGCAATAGGGGGTAGGGTTTTCCAATGTGCAGTTCGCACTAGAGGGCCTATTATTTTTAGTGAGAATGCACATGGGGTAATGTTCTAATAGAGAGTGACCCCCCCCCCGGGTCAAAACAAGGTGAGCAGGGAGCACCCTCGGTTAAAAGACGTTTTGTCCCGCCTTTCTGACAACAAATGACAGATTTCTTGCAAGAAATTATTAGTCAGCACCCTCAACAACACCCCTCTCGATTTTAAAGGAGCTACCCCCACATTTACGAAAATGACATAGGTCTCAATCTCGCCATGCTCTCTATCCTTGAACCGACCGGGCTACGGCCTACGGGGACTGTAAGTGTCATTGAACGCTGGTAAAGCATGCCAGCTAAAGCAAAATGTGTGAAATATCAGGTTACTAACACATCAATACCTAATATTATTCGACAATTAATAACATAGACATTACATAGATAGTAATTAATGTGGTATTTATAAACTTTCGCGTGACAAACACCAAACTCACCTATTTGAGTCGCCAGATCGTCATAGCAATGAATTAGCGACCTCTGTTAGTAATACGCGAGAAACGTGACGAAATTGGACCAATGAGAAATGATTTCAATATTCTCGCTGTATTCGGCGGAGTGAAGAAGGCTCATCACCTTATGTAAGTTATAACGATTGAAGTAATGCATTCAGATAGTTATTAATCACTTCACATGTTCAGCGAGTAAATGTTCGCTATTTTAAATGCATAATTACAACAAATTTATATTACTTATGGCGTACACTAGATTCCCACAGACACAGATCTCACCCTATGCTACAACGAAGGGATACTCAGGATGGCTATGTGAATGCTTTATAATAACGTACATTTTTATGAAAATATAGATATTCTTCATATCAAGCTACGCAGATATGTGCTCTTTTCTTTAAGTTTATGGTCTCAACAAAATCATTTTTTGGCGGATACTGGACGCGCGCTAACACAGCCAATAGCCATATGCCTTACTATTATTAAAATAAGGCATGCATTTTTTTCAAATCAAACTACTCGTCAATATATATGTATACATGTATATGTATATGTATATGTATATGTATATATGTATGTATGTATGTATGTCTTTTACTTTAAATGTATAATCTCAGGAAAATAAAATTTTCTTGTGGATAACCATAACACTGCATGTATGCCCTACATACACGAACATGATATAAGTGTACGGCGTTGTAGACATTGTAATATTGCATTATCAATGTATTTTCACATTTATTCCGCAGAGCAAAGCCAGGAGTGGGATGTCACTTAATTATTATTACCCCATTTTCCCATTTTCAGCGTAGAAATTAATATGCCATGGAGGTCATTAGAACCAAAGTGGAGGCACATTGTTTTGTATAGCCTATTCCTGATTATAGTTGACAACGATCTACTGCAAATCTGCAAATACGTTCACTATACGTGCATTACACACATCACCCTTTTACCCCGTTTAACACTCGGGTAATTTCCTTTTCAATAAAACGTTTAATTTTCGTTTTGCTTTGAAAATAATTATTCGTAACCAGATCGTCTGCGAATGCGCGGATCCGGCTTCAACTAAATCTCCCATAGAAATAATACAGTAGTTAATTAGACTCTATACATTTCTATGATATGTCCATAGAATGCCGCTAATTCCTATCGCTGTAAATGCGCTTGATCTAGCTAACGTTAGTAGATTCGCGCAATCATAGTAGGTAATAGCGTAAACATTTTGGAATTTTGGAAATATGCCCGTAAATGAGTATATTTTGTAATATAATTTAAATAGTGACGTGCGAAATAAATGTATACCGCCGAATATGATACACGGTTGACAAAGAATGGCTAAATAACCCGGTAATCAGTGCTAATCACGCAGAAGAAGACAAGAGCAACAATGCGATGATATTTAACATGAGTTTTATCATATAATACGAGAACAATAGACTGTATGTAAATCCAACCGCTAGCGTTCAACACACAAAGAGAAACGCGTTCTCTCGTAACGTTACATGAACAATTCATAACATAACGCACAACACAGCGAACAACGACAGCATAGTACCGAACTTTTACAGCCAGCGTGTTCATTGATGGCTACTACGCAGTAAATAAAACAACGTGTCGAGCAGCACGGCAAAAAAAGCTAAAACTATACATCAAATATTTATAAAGGTCTGTCTGTACTCACCCTCTGATATATAAGGGGTGAATAAAGACAGACCTATGTAAATATATATTCACAGAAATATGTCTACTGCTTTAGTACAGAATATAATGATAACAACAAGCTAAAAAAACACGAGTACACGAAAGTTTAGACGCATACTATGTACTATTTTCACATAATTGTATGCCATTGCAATGCCAACTGGCTAACGGACGAGAAGACGCGAAGCAGAAGACGGCAATTCGGCAAAACAGCTAGATTCTTTACAGATATGTCTAACAGGTGAAGTTTGCAAGCCCCGCTTCCCACTGCAGCAAATACATTGAAGACTCGCTGCTCTGCTCAAACCACAGCAAAAAGACCAGAGAACACGAGTAAGCGATTTCTCTTCAAACATCAAACTGCATATTTGGCTCCATTTACAGAACAGAGGAAATATTCTAATATCAGTGAACGACATGATAAAAGGGGGAGCCGCGGGATCGGAAACTACGCATTAGAAAGACATGGGCGAATCGGAAGCATTAGAATCAGATAACATAGCACTAACCATAGAATAACTAACTGAACCATACTCGTCTTAGAAGAGCTAGGCGGGCGGAGGGGCAACTTTAAAAATCCCCAAAACCTTTAATCCCAAACAGTTGTTACCCAAGCGAGATAATCATTGGCCGTGCTGCGATGACGGCGTCGTCTGCCCAAACCGTACGTGCGCAAAGGTGACGGGGGTGCCGACACCCGCTTAGGAGGCAAAGGCGGCACATTATCAAGGGCGCACTAATTAATTAATAATAGATTAATTAATCTTAATGGCCTATTGATACTATTATACAATGCATTTACATAATAGGATGTAATTTGCAGGGAAGGGAGGAGGGGGAGGTGTCAAATTCTCGGACTACTGGCTCGGTTACTGACATCGTAACATGAACCACGGCGCATTTACAGTTGTTATTCGCGCCGGGTGTTTTAGTCTTAAATTAACGACAGCATGCGATTCAGTGTATCCAGCACTATACAGTTACATCAGGAGTGTATACTATAGAGATATAATATATAATCTCTATATTATAGACTTCTGGTTATATCACCTTCAGGAGCTTTTCATTTCAACAGATCACATCAAGTACCTACAGCGACGTGGTGGTACTGTCGCTGAAGCGTGTGAACAAGCGGAAGTTTTAGCGAGGAATGCATGAGTGAGACAAGGGCTCGCTAAAACCATGGGCGTAACTATTAACATTAGGCGTAAGCCCCTGCAAATCGGTTGCCGTAGAACAAAAAACAACGACAAAAGCACTACGACAAAAGTGTTCCATGACTGAAATGGAAATTCATTTGCATAGGATTTCTATAGAGTTACGATGCGCAATAAGATAGCGACATCGCACAATAGAGCACTTGTTCCGTGACTGGAAACTGTACAAGACACGAGACGTTATATTTCCGATGCTTAAATATTTTTTAGTGGCTGTCGAATTGGATTTTATTATTAATTAGGTTGCTGTTCAAGTCCAAAAACAGGTCGGTTACGTACTTAATTAACTAGAGTTTTTTTTAGTTGATATCATCATACCACAGACACGGAAATCTCGGGTCAACCCCCCCCCCCCGACAGCTACTAGTTGCGTATCAGTGCAGCAAGTTTCTTTCAGCCTCTTTTTCAATAGTCGTAAAATCGATACACAACTAATGAAAGCAAGTGTTGCGTTACCACACATAGATATGGTGGCGACTACGACTTGTGTGCAGACAGATCGGGACTACTGAAATAAGAAAAAGTAGTTGCGCCCGATTTATGGAATAAAGAAGATATTTAGGGCGTCCCAAATGATAATACGGCATATATGAGTAGAATCAAAGAAAGGATATCCGCAAAAAAAGTATACATAAACAGTAAGCTAGTCAGGCGAGAACACTATTTACCTTACGATCAAGCTCTCAGTTACATTGCGATTCCCGAATGAATTTTCACCATGTACATGTATGTATATTGTACATACTTGAATAAAACACGTTCTTATTTCTATATAAAGTGGTGTAGTTTATAGACGCGCAAACAAAAATTCTCCAGACCTCGTTTCTGTACATTAAGTAATGCGCATGCGCCCACTAGGTAAAATATCTACAATAACCTATGCGAATGACCGTCGCATCTGTCTCAGACTACCTTCTACGTTCATTCAAAAGGCACTTCATCAAAATGGTGAGCTGCAACAGGTTGCACTTATACACGAAAGAGAAAAAACTAATCTCACAATTCACTAATGAAGCATGCAGCGTTTACCGATGTTATACAGGAATTTAACAATTTGTTAAACATTTGTATTCTTTTCTCACGATGCATTGGGTAAGGTATGAAATAAGACACATTGTGAAGTTTAGGTATGAAATAAGACGCACTGTAAAACTTTGGGTCTGGATTGGACGTATCGTAAACATGTGCATATAATATATTGCAAATCTCGAATTTAGTGGGAGAAGGCACATTGTAAAATCTCTGAATGTGATAAAACACGTTGTGAATCTTGTGTACGGAATGGCACACAATGAACCATAGAAATGTAAGGAGGTACACAATCAGGCATAGGTTTTAAAAAGGGTACACTGTAAACTTTAGGTATGAAATGAGGCACACACAATGAGGCACAACGTGCTATTAAAAAAATCCTGACTTGACGGCAACGCATTTTAATCGTCTTATGCCAAACTACAAAGTAATATAATTCCAAAATTTAGGTAAAGGTGTGGGAGAGGGATGGCCATCCACACCCAAAATTACACAAGTCAACGTCAACGTCACAACAACCCACCTAAATATCATTGCTTGTATCAACTGTGAAGGGCATGCATCCTTTAGAATGACTTCAACCCAAGAGACTGGTGACAATTATAAGAATGAGATTAATATAAACAGGAGTTAGGTTGCAAAGAACGAGCAAGCACGTACACAGAGAAAACACAGATCGGTTAAAAACCGTCTCATGAGGCAGAGCCATATCCGCGGTAGATCCCCCCAAATACAGATAACACTCAGAATGTCTACTACATACTTTGATACCCTCAGCGCAGTTTGTACGTGCCACACACGCGCGCGCGCACTCACCCAAATACACCCACACCTAAGCACTGCACGTCCACCCCAACACGAGACCTGTGAGGTTGATCTAGTTACAAGCACATTCTACAGATATACATTTTTGCCTTTAACTGAATTTATTGATAAATGGGAACAAGCGCAATTAGATTACAGCCAAATTGTAGGAGATTGAATAAAAAATTCATGCGACAGTATTAGAATTTTGATCTCAGAGCGAGAGCAAGCAGATATTTATCTGACAGGGGATATTCGATTACATACAGGGTGTAGGTAATAAAACACGAAAATAAATATGTCACCATCTTTAAAATTGATAACTGGTATATAAAAGCCAGTTTAACAATGCCAGCCAGTGTGCTTAATATAAGCACAGAAATCACGTTACCCACAGAATGCCAATATTTTCACGAGCAAGACCCATTGTGAACAGTAAGCACATGCACTGCTATATAAACCCTTCTCCCAAAAGCAATTAGATACAGTAGCCGAGCACTTCTGCTCATGGCCACCCAGCACCATATAAGCAATTCCAGAGGAAATGCTATCACTGCAGCACTAAATCTAAATCAAAGTAAACGCACGCTTTACACTGCCGAGTGAAATGTACAAGTTTTTTTTACAAAGTTGCTTCCCAGACGTGCAGCACGTTCACCTGGGTAAGTATCACGACCTACGATCAATCTATGGCAGCCAGTCACCGGGGGTGTCTAGGGAGACTAGCAGCAGCAATTGACAACGGGCCAATTTCACCATCCCCACGTCGGATCATGCTGGAGCAGGAGAGCTGACGCGAGATCTGCGATGTGTGTTGCACACGAACATGCCTGCAGTCGGCATGCTCTGCGATCTGACTCCGCGACACCGGTGAAGAACGTGGGACAACCAATTCGGCACATTCAGCACTAGCAGTGACGACATTCGCCGGTCTTTCGCAACAATTGTTCCGCTGGCCGTACTGGGTCACGGTGCGACGAATGCCGTATTCGCCATCCAGAACGATGACGATCTCGATCAAGGTGGCTGCAAAGGTCGCAATCGAGGTCGTCGCAGACAAGGTCGTAGTCGGGGTCGTCAAGTCACCGAGGTCGCGGAAAAGGTCGTCATGGAGGCCTCTAAGGTTGCTAGCAATCTCAATGCCAAGGTCGCTGCCAAGGTCAATGTCGATGCCGAGGTCACTGCCAAGGTCAATGCTGAGGTCGCTGCCAAGGTCAATGCCAAGGCCACCACCAAGGTAAATGCTGAGGTCACCACCAAGGTCAATGCCAAGGTCACCACCAAGGTCAATGCTGAGGTCGCTGCCAAGGTGAATGCCAAGGCCACCACCAAGGTCAATGCTGAAGTCGCTGCCTAGGCCAATGCCAAGGTCACCGCCAAGGTCAATGCCAAGGTTACCACCAAGGTCAATGCCAAGGTCGCCGCCAAGGTAAATGCCAAGATCGCCACCAAGGTCAATGCCGAGGACAACGCTGAGGTCGGGTTCCAGATCAGCGCGAAGGCTGCGGCGGCTATTGGCTGTAGACGGGCGGGCCGTGCACCTGCACGAACGCGTGCTTGAGCAGCTCCTCGGCGGACGGCCGCTTGCGCGACTCGCGCTGGAAGACGATCTGGTGGAAGTCACGCGCCTGCTGCGAGACGCTCGCCGGCAGCCGCAGCGTCGGCTGCTCCGTCGCTATCTTAAAGAGGGCCGCCATCGTCTCGTACTCGGACCACGGCGGCTTCGTCGTCAGCATCTCGTAGACGGTGCAGCCGATGCTCCTGCGAGAGAAAGTGTGTGTGAGAGAGAGCGAGAGAGAGCGAGAGAGAGAGAGAGAGAGAGAGAGGGAGAGAGAGAGAGAGAGAGAGAGAGAGAGAGAGAGAGAGAGAGAGAGAGAGAGAGAGAGAGAGAGAGAG
>NW_014577162.1:363802-371715 GCF_000485595.1 Priapulus caudatus
AAAGAGAAAGCGTGTGTCAGAGAGAGAGAGAGAAAGAGAGAGAGAGAGAGAGAGAGAGAGAGAGAGAGAGAGAGAGAGAGAGAGAGAGAGAGAGAGAGAGAGCGAGTGAAGAGAATGCACACGATTTCTCATGGCGGCTCGCGACATGAGGCTGGGAATAAAAGCGACATTCCCAGTGCGGGTCTGGGATGTACAGCGAGGTAAAATATTGAACGAGGCAGTTTAGCCACGCTTGTTTGTTCGTAGGCAACGTGTTAACATAGAAATTTCGTTAGCTAAGGATTAAAAAATTGCACATTTTGATAAAAATGTTATTATTTCTTATTAATGAAAATCTATTCATTTCCGTGAATTATTTCCAAGGCACGAGTACTGTACAGCGTTATCCGTAAGATTGGTCGATCGGGGACATGGATGATTAGCGAGCGACTCACCAGATGTCCGCTTTACGGCCGTAACCATCGCCATTTATCACTTCCGGAGCCATCCAGTATGGAGTACCTATCACAGTCTTGATTGCAGTCTGGCTTACGATGGTGCGCAGACGCTTCGATGCTCCGAAATCACCCAGCTTCACGTTCCCAGTCGAGTCACGCAGAATATTGGCACCTTGGTAAGTGTAAAATTATTACTTTACGCACAGAAATAACCGCGTTTCTAGTCGAGTCACGCAGAATATTGGCACCTTGGTGAGTATATGTGAAATTATTACTTTACATACACAAATAACCTGGTGTGTACGAGCGAAATAATTACTTAATCTACTTGCTTATGTACATTGAGAAACCTACAATAGTAGGTTTCATAATATCTGTCTTTCAAGTTAATATACAATCGTTAAGTCTATAAATAATTGTTAATAAAGTTGATATGCATTTAAAATAATCTTGCTTGCTGCATAGAAAACCTATGCTACTCACTGTACCTTAAAGCTCACGTATTAGTATTTCAAACATGATATGCCTAACTAAGCTCTGTGATCAGTAATGTAGTTCGGATACTCTGATAAATGTCAAGTAAAAATAAGCAAAGCATATCTTTCTTCCTTTGAAGGTTTTTGTTGATGATGCTGAACCATACGATTCAAACAGCTAATGTTACTCAGACTAACCCCAAGGTGTTTCGTGGACAGGCTAATGGCAAAAAACCTTCTAGAAAGAAATTTTAAAGGTTGAACCTTTTACTTTTTGCATTTGATTCACTGTTAAGGTGAACGTTACAGAACTGAAATCATTATCACTGTAGGCTGTATAACACGAAGAAATGTAACCACTACCGCAAGTTTTCACATCTGCGTCTTGCCATCGAATATAACCACACACATAAAATAAACAGTAAACTCATTTGTATTGATGCCCCGTTCAATTTTTTTTATAAAGATACCGCAGTGGTTGCAGTGAGGCTCAAGCAAACATGGAGGTCAAACTTAGCGACGACTCTCAGACGTTTTCCAAATTTTCACACGTACAAAAAAAAATTTAATAAGAAAATTAAATTAGATAAAATCATGTAAAAAAATATGAGATCGGCAGGTTCACATCACAGATGCCGCGCGCACGCTATACTGGCCCATCACACGATCGCTTTACCTAACACGAAACGCGTTCAAACATATGCCGACGCGACATGTGCAGCCGGCTGGCGTGCGGGAAACTTACTCTTAATATCCCTGTGGACTATCATGTTGGAATGTAAGAAGTAAATGCCTTCGAGTATCTGGCGCGTGTACTTCCGACAAACGCTCTCGGTTAGTGCTCCGTAGCTTCGGATTTCATCCTTCACAGAACCCTGCAAACGAGATGAAAATTCGATAAGCGCGAGATAAAAAAAAAGCAGCGGGTGCGCCGTGTGCGCGACGCGACAGTGATGCGAAATAATAAGCGTTAGAACACGACGTTACAACGTTACACGGATGTGACGAGTTATAATGAACGCACGCACAATGATGACGTGCGACAACGAGAAATGATGCGTGGCAATGATGTGATAATGAGACATCTGAGGTAATGATGCACGACATGAGACACAAACGATGTGTGATGATAAAGCGTGACGGCCTGTGACGACGATGAGTGACAATGATGTGTGATAACGCCACATGTGTAACAATGACACTAGATAATGATGCGTGATTTAAAAGGCATGAGAATGATGTAACATATCGATGCAAGACAATGAGGCATGATAATAATTCAAGTGATAATGATTCAAGACAATGATGCGTGATAATACTGTGACAATGATGCATACTAATAATGCAGGGCAATGAGGGATGACAACAATGTAAACGATAATGACTCAAGGCAATGACGTGCAATAATGCTGTGATAATGATGGATGATAATGATATTGATAAGTGACAATCATGCATTGAGATTGACCCTAATGTTTGGCATGATAATGACATATGACAACCAACCACATCTTACAATGATGCAAAAAATAACATATGGAATTCGATTGATTGAACAGTGATTAATTTAATCATAGTGTATTAAATTAACGTATTTACTCGTGTATAAGGTGCACTTTTTTATACCTAAATTCAATAAAAAAAGTTGGGATCCGACATCCAGCATATTTTGCCAACTGTATATCATCCATATATTGAAACTACCGACATTATCACCCGACTGATAAGCAAATGTAAGGTTTCTAGCCTTTTACTGATTCTTAATCGATCTTAATATTGATCTTCTATATGGTTATACTTAACATCATGCATGCATTTTACAATTGTTCCATAATTATGTTCATAATTTACTTTTGACAATAAATGTGTTGCAATATGGCAACCTGTTTTAACTTTTATCCAATGCTCAACGTGACACCAATGTTCAATACCAATACATATTCCAGTAATTATATTTCATTAAATTAATTTTGTACGAATTTTCAAGGAATTACATGGGGTGCGACTTATACACGCGTAAATACGGCAATTATGACACTACAACCTCACCTATCAATTTCATGAACGATAAATGTCACACTGCCCAGTTAAACATTAAAGGGAAATATTCATTCACTATTTCATATTGTTTTGCTTGCTGCTTAAAATGTAGGAAGTCCCTAACATTAAATGTAATTTGCACATGGCAAGACCAAGCAACTACATATCTATATATATAAAGTTGTTCAGCCGAATTTGTGTGTTCGCGCATAACTAGAGAACTCCGCAAATTTCAAAAAAGTTAAAAAGTTAAAAATTTATAAAAATTCTATTCATCAATAGATGGCGTACAGATTAACATTATACATCACGTACGTGTGAATCCATGGTGTATAACCAACCCTAACGGCCCAGTAGCCGAATGGATAAAGCATCGGACTCCTAAACCATTGATTCAGGGTTCGAATCCCACCTCAAGAAATGCTTTGTTTCTTTACTTTTGGACTGTTTAGTATGTACTTCTGCGTATTCACCGTTAATTTCAAAATTTAAATCTTTTTACCACATTTAAACGTTTAGTAAAAATCCAGAATAAACTATGGTAGATGATAATGATAGCGCAAACTGGCGGGAACACTTCACGGAAGCCTATGTAGGTTACATATCAAATATTTTCTATATAATTTCATTTTATTATTTATAATTTTTGACTTTTTTATTTTAATGACTTTTATCTTTTGATTTTTTATTATTTTTTACTGTTGAGATGGGATGGGATGGCATGCGATGGGATGGGATGGCATGGCATGGGATGGCATGGGATAGGATGGTATAGGATGGGATGCGGTGGGATGGGATGGGATGGGATGGGATGGGATGGGATGGCATGGCATGGCCTGGGATGCGATGAGATGGCATGCGATGGGATGGGATGGGATGGCATGGCATGGCATGGAATGCGATGGATGGATGGATGCATGGATGGATGCATGGATAGATAAATAGTTTGATTTTTTTAGGTATTTTCCTTTCAACCAAGCGGTCACCAACTGAGTAACGCCACTGATTTCCCCGGGCAACGCCGGGTATCTCGCTAGTACACAATATAATACACACTATAATACACAATATTGATATTTTGCAGTATCCAACATGGTGTGTACATCACAGCACACAGATACAATGACTAAGTTAACACATTACTACAGAACTAAGCAATTTCAAATAATTTAACTAAACGTAAGTAATTAACCAAATTATTCCAATTTAATACTAATTGTTTTTTTTTATTCTAATGAATGTGACTAATCAATGAAGACAAGTGCAACAGTCACGATTGTAATGGAAGCTTGGTCGCGCTTGTGTTGCCATGACTACGGACAATGCTCACCCCCGTCATGTGTTCCATGAAGATGCATAGTTCATGCTCGTCCTGTAACGAACCAAAGTACTGAACGATCCTCTCGTGTCGCATGTTCTTCAGCAGCTGTATCTCACACTCGAGTGCTATCACCTCCTGCAAGGCAACACCACACTTATTAGTTTCCCGACATCAAAATCGGTATATAGTATAGGGCAACCGTACACTATTACGTAAAACGCGATTATAGGAAGATTTAAATTTCCGTAGTTACTCAAGATTACTTCGGTTACAATTTGCTAGTCTGAAGTTGAGCATATGTCGCTGCCTACTGCTCACCACCACTACCGCTACTACCACTATAACCACCCCTACCACCACCACTACCACTACTACCACTATAACCACCACTACCACCACCACTGTACCACCACTACCACTATAACCACCACTACCACCACCACTGTACCACCACTGTAACCACCACTACCACCACCACTACCACTACTACTACCACCACTACTACCACTACCACTATAACCACCACTACCACCACTACCACCACCACTATAACTACCACCACTACCACTACTACTACCACCACTACTACTACTACTACTATAACTACCAGTCACACTATTACCTCTATAACAACCACTACCACTACTACCACTATAACTACTTCTTCTACTACTACGACATATGTGCTATTGTTAGGCCTACTACTAATGGTGCTGCTGCTGCTGTTGCCATTACTGTTACTCTTGGTACTGTAGCTACTACTTATTTTGCTACTACTCCTGCTACAACTACTACTACAGCACAGTTCATTAATGCACGATCTCGGTACTTGCCTTTCTCTGTTCGTGGTTGTGCTGGGAGAGCTGGACCTTCTTCACAGCCAGTTCACGCCCCGTGTCAGCATCATAGCACAGGTAGACTTGCCCGAAGGCTCCAGCACCCAGCAGTTTACCCAGCCGCCAATTTGTCGGCGCTCTGGGTGCTGTGAAAGAAGGACAAAGTTTACAAAGTGTTACCTAAATTTAGACAGCACATAAGCCATCATTGAGGGTCAACAAGATTTTTTCGATAATCACCCATTCATGAGGATTGGAATGGACATGACCAAATTTCATCGATAATTGAATTCCACTTGCTGTTCTAGGTGAGATGCAATGCACTTCTCAAGATTGAAAACCCATGAATAGCATCCCACACAACAACAAAACTTGGATGACCCAAATGCCCATTTTTACAGAATGAAAACATGCCTACTCACATTCTCAACAGGAGTAAATTTACCAACCAACACTCACAGGCTACCCACAGCCCCAACCCCCGGGGAAAAAGAATTAACAAGCTACACTTACAGGATGAAAATACGCACAGCCACCATTAACAAGTCAAAACGTGTCCAACCACCCTTACAGGATCAAAACGCTGCTAACCAAGCAGAACAAACAACCCGCCCTAACAGGAGGGAAACCACTCGGCGCACGAGCCGCCGCCTCGTCCGCACCGCCTCCTCCTCACTTACATCTCGCACTGTCGGGATCTCGCATCGACATGGACGACAGCGAGGCGATGTCGAAGTCGCTGCCGCGCTTCTGCCGGTCGCCGTACGAGTCGAACTCTGGCGCGAGGCCGCTGCTGCTGCTGCTGTCACTCAGCGAGCGCTCGCTGCTCGACCTGTGCTGCGTGATGCTGCTGTGCTGCCTCAGCTCCGACGGACTAGGGTGGCCTCCTCTCCTCGCTCGCGGAACCGTGTTCCTCTCTGCGCGAAGGCAAACGTAAGAAACTGAACGCGAGAGCCTCGGTCACGATATTGTCGGGAATTAGCGAGCTTTCACGAATTATTAAATGGATTGTTAACCAGCTAATTGATATTAACAAGTATTAACCAACCGTTGCATTTTGACCGGCTTAAGGATAGTCAATCATTAGTCATTATTATCAAATTAGTAGGCATTAACCATCTTAAGTGTATGAAAAGGTATCAAAAGTTAAATCATTGTGGGTTGCAGGATTTCAACAATATAATTAGTAATTGGCAGGACTTTCCTCAAGGTGTCAACTCTGACCACAGATATTTACTGAGATACAGTCAAACCCAGATTAGCAGAGACTTCTATAGAACAGAAACTTATCTATAAAAGATTTGTGTTTCCCTGAGTGGCAGTCACACAGGGAAACCACTTTTATAGAAGTTACATCTATAAAGGATTTGGGATTTCCCTACAGTGACGCCTTGACAGGTTTGACTGTATAAGAGTTCAGTGGGTGTGCTGTACCTAAATCGTCCTCTCTGTGACGAGAGAGCCTCTTTGGAAACGTTCCACCTTTAGAGTCATGCTGTCTCGCCTCAGGCGGTTTGCCTCGTATTGGAAAAGTATTATTGCTGCGCAGAAAAATGAGCATTTAAAAAATGCGGTGCACCCACTTCACGTAGCTAAATTCCTTTTTCTTAAACAATACTGAAGGTAGGTGGTTTTACAAACGGTATGTGAAGTTTTAAATTCAAGATATTCTTATTCACTTTATACGAGTGGCATATGACATTATCTTGACATAGCTTTATAAGCCTTTTCTAATGAATAGTTGTCATTTATAGGTGCATTACAGCAGCAATATTTACCTTCCAAATGAGTGCAAGCTACCAATAGATGCATAACTACTCGATCGTGATAGGTCTGAACTGCTGAACTGTAGGTAAGATATAACAATAGGATAAGTTTAATATATATACCTCTATGTTTATCATCCCTCGCAAATGTCTGCATTTATGACAAAAACAAGTCCTTTTAGTGCACAGCCTTCTTAAACAAGTATAGTAGCGTGAACATAACTACACAATTATCATATCACATAAACAGGTAGTAGTACCATGATGAAATTCGATTCAAAATAACACGTTAGGTGTAAACGACGCGGTAAAATCATTTCATACAAAACGCACCGAACCTCTACGTATCGTACCGCCCACCGACCGTTACCGTACAAGACACCAATGCTCACCTCTTCGGGATCCTCGGGGATGAACATGCCTTCCTTAGATTCGCCGCAGAACCTCGGCCTTCCCTGCTGCGATGTCAGCACGCCGTCGTTGTCCCACTCCGTCGGAACACAACCTGGAGGCGGAGAATCCGCTCGGTGGCCGGAATTACCCTGGAAAATCAACGAGGACGTCACGACGACGCTGCGCACAGGAGCACAGAAACCGGGGAAGGTGTTGGTCGCTTACCTATCCATCACCACTGAATCTCATTGTAACAGTGCAACTGAAGGCGCTCTCACCGGCAGTGTAATTCTTACGTGAACTACAGGAACACACTTGCGCCTAGCACAGGGCCACCGCGTTGATGCCAAAGGATTCTACTTGCTAGTCTGAAGTTTTCACGTATTTCCGAGACATAGCTTATAAGAAATGACCAAAATGCATGGAAACTAACCCCAACACGAGTAGGTAAAATAATCTGATTCACATACTTCCCCTACCCCTGTAACTAAATCACACTTCCCTCATAACTTCCTGCTACTGCAGAACACACCCTGCCCTGGTCGCAAAACTGATCGTGACCAGATAAAATCACCATGCACTTTCCGCGTGATCCATTGCTAGCACTAACGCAGCGCTGGCCCAGTAGCAAAAAATAGCAAGAC
>NW_014577162.1:372262-375284 GCF_000485595.1 Priapulus caudatus
ACGGCCACCACCTCGCCAGCGACGGTCACCACCTCGCCAGCGACGGTCACCACTTCGCCAGCGACGGCCACCACCTCGCCAGTAACGGTCACCACCTCGCCAGCGACGGTCACCACCTTGGTAGCGACGGTCACCACTTCGCCAGCGACGGCCACCACCTCGCCAGTAACGGTCACCACCTCGCCAGCGACGGTCACCACCTTGGTAGCGACGGTCACCACTTCGCCAGCGACGGCCACCACCTCGCCAGCGACGGTCACCACCTCGCCAGCGACGGCCACCACCTCGCCAGCGACGGTCACCACTTACGGGTGCGAATATCTTGTTGATGGACTCGGGCGTCTGCGAGAGACGGCTCGCGAGCGCGTCATCGTCATCGTTATCGTCGTCGACGACGTGCTGCGTGACGAGCATGCGGAGGCTGCGCGCGCGGTCGCTGCGGTCAACGAGCTCGATGGCCCTGTCCAGGTCCTGCTGGCTGAGTATCGGCACGATCACCTGTCATGTTCAAATCATCATCATCATTACATCATCATCATCGTCGGCGTCGTCATCATCATTTCATTATTATTTAATTATCATTCTAGTTTTATTGTTTTATTATCTTCTTATTATTGATTTATTATCTGTTATTATTGGTTTATTATTTTATAGTTCTTATATTATTATTGATATTATTTTTGCATTATATTATTATTATTTGATTTTTTTATTACTAGTACATTATTATTACTGGCAATCCGTGAAGAATATTACATAATACTGATTTTCGAGAGAGTTAAAATTAATGTCCAATAGTTATTGTAGGGATAGAAATTAATTTTGACTTTTTAAAATTGATTAAACTAACTCACTACCTTCAAAAAGCAAATTTCTGCAGCAAAATGATGGACATCTACATTTATGGGGGAATTAAATAAAGTACCATGCTATCCTCTGCACACACTACCAAAACCTCGCAAGGTCACACGAATTAGTTTCCTAGAACTCTCAAGTAATAACAAGGAACAGCGAGACGCTGAGGTAATTTTCGCCAGCACCATACAAGCACCAAATCAGGGTTTAAATCTTCTCTTTCCAACCTCGATTTTCTTCAATTTACCCACATGCCCAGAATGCCGAGTTCATGCAGACATCTCTAAGGACAGATATGTATTTTGGGTGGTCTTACCTCACTGTTTGAAAGCGTGTACTGGAGCGCGACATGATCGAGGGTATAAGCAACCATGACCTTGTCCAGCAGCTCCTCGTAGACAACTGGTCGCTTCATCTGAATTATCCTGTGGGAGGAGGAGAGGCGGGTGAGACATCAAATAAACTTGAGAGCAGGCCGAACACAATATAAGTCACGGAGAACGGTCTCTGAGCGCTGCTGACAGATGTGTGCACAAGCAGTGTCAGGATGTGACAATCATTCCATACTGATATTGCACTAGTGTGAGAACTGAGCTAACAATGCGATGTGCAGTTCAGTGGCTGAGAATTCAACCCATCTTTTGATGATAAACCTCTAGGATAATTTACGTGTGACATGGCCATACCCAGGCTTCACACAATCAAGATTGTAAAAAAATTGGAAAGAAATCACTGGTTATAAACCAAACCTTTAACTGCCAAAAAACCGATATAACAATGAATTGTACTAAGAACAAAACCATCAACCATAACCATGATAAAGATTAAGATTTTGTCACAACTATTACCACTACTCGAAATTATTACAATGTGGCAATAACAGTGCTATATTATAACAAACCTCTTTTCAGATGCATACTCCAGCTTAATTCTGACATCATGCTACAACACAACAAAATATTATATTAGCAAGCAGAAATATATTATATCATAGTAATAAGTATTAGATAATTATCCCAATAATGTATGCAAACTATATCCTTTTTCGAAAATTATCAGCACATATGTGACCAGCTCCAGCAAAACCAGGATTAAGTAGGAAATTCTACAAATTGAGTTATGTGCATATCTGAATAGATCATTTAATTACCTTTAATTTATAAACTTTTTAAAACTTTTGATTTTAAGATGTGCACTCATGCATACATGGGAATAAAGATCGTCTATCTCTGTCTGCAAGCCTTTTAGGCACAAATATATTTATCAGTTAGAGATATGCTCGAGAGGTTTATTTACCTGTGACCTTATCCTGGCCAAGTGCCCGGACTTTCGGTAACTGATAGCGAGCCCATCTTTGATGGTCTCCAATACATCTTTCAATGCTGGGTCGTCTATCAAAAACATTAAGAAAAATTTGTTTAAAGACACCAACACACAGATCAGCAGTGGTATCGTGTGCTTAATTATATGCTCTATACAGATTACGTGTGTATGTGTAATACACACACTGTAATGCAAATATGTGTGTATATTGTACTTAATACCCAGTGATAACATTTTGATATCAGCACAAAGTTTTCAATAGCGAAGTATGGACTCCAGCTGAATCCTGTATGGTCTATGTTTGACTTGTAAATTAAAACATTAGACTGTATTTGGCCATGTGAGATTATTGTAACACTAACATTGATATGTTATTGCTACTTCCACACAAGTAATAGGCCTTGTTGCCCTATATTCTACCAGTGTGTACCAATGTATCACAAATATATATATAAACTAGAAAGGGCAGTTGTCGCCAACTACATGTATCCCCCGTGATCTAGTATGAATGAAATATCTCTGTAAGGACGTAGAAGGTAGGTAAAGTTAAATAAGTCACAAAGACAAAGGTTTGTTACACAACTCATCTGCCTGAGATGTGCAAGGGTGCAAGGGTGCATTGGTTGCCTTAGGGGTTTTGGTACACGACACACCTTCTCCCCAAGATGTGTGAGTATACGAAGTTTGCTCGCGCTAGGTCAATTAGGGGCCGAGTTATAGAGCGGAAGGAAAACATGATGAAGGTCAAGGTCAAGGTCAAGGTCAAATAAAGGTTGCAGTGACCTGGTTTCGGTACGCGACACACCTTCTCCCCAAGATGTGTAAGTATACGAAGTTTGCTCGT